>NC_142009.1:93445443-93747943 GCF_049901735.1 Notechis scutatus | reverse complement strand
GCACCATACCAGCTTTTCGAACAACAGCTGGATCTTGTCAAGGCTTCCTACAAGCTACTGACTGTCATTGGCAAGACAACTTTCCCATTTCTGCTGGGATCTGGCTTTCTGCTAAGTTCCATGCTTCAAGGAAATTGATGCTCAGTTAACTTTCCTCTTCAACACCCACCTATGATGAAAATATAGTTGGTTTTATCCCGTTCCCTTCTGGACCTTGATTGCTTTCCATGCAACTTATATTCCTACATCCAACTCCCCTCCAGTCTGACAAGAACAATTTAAGGTAGAATCTAGTTTGGATTCCCACTGCAAGAATAACTGGGATATCTAATTCAATGGAAGGGGCATCCAGATATAAAAAAATCATGAGAAATAGCAGAAAACACATTCATGTGCTAGGCCCACACAAACTCAAGACTCTTAACCCGACTTGCAATCCATCCACAATACAATGACTATTTTTGCCTCTGAGGGGAAAGGAACTCACATTTAGACAACCAGGAGGCAGTGGTAGGTATTACATCATTCAGGAAAATGGATCCATCAGAGTTTTGGACAAAGGGGTCAGGGGACAAACCTCTGGGAAATAACCATTCCTCTCTTCCCAATTCTAAATTCGATAGTCTTCTACCTCATATTTTTTTCCCTTTGATCATGCTTGTTTTTTGATCAAGGAAAAACTGCCTGGCCAGCAGAATCATGCTGTATTCTCCACGGTAGCCTCTTCTCTAATAAGTGGAAATACTTTTTGTCTAGGTTTCTCTACCATACAGTTTCCCCTAAGAAGGAAAGGAAGGGTTCATCTACAGACATCCAGAGAGAAGTGTATTAAGTAAACACACCCATATTTGTCATGTAGAAGGGTGGGAGAAGAATAATCAGGTTTCTTTGGAAATACGGGAGAATGAAGGAAAAAGGAACATGAAAGCTAGTTTTCAATTCAGAAGCAAATAGTTTAAACAAGGTGTCAACCCTGAAGCTGACCTGACTGAAGCCATTTTGAAGCTTTAGTGTTGCCATACTGGAGCTGAGGGATAGGGAGGGGGGAATAGAGATAGCTGGGGTTTTGTAGCCAAAATAAAATACTTTCTCCTGGGAACCAAGGACATTCTCATACCTGAATAGAGAGAGGAGTGACGTTACCAGGCAAATGGATGGCAACCTGATTGAATCATGTGGCTGATTGTTTGGGGAAAGAGAAAAACTTTTACTTTTAATTAGGTGTAAACTGCAGAAACCTTCAGAGTCGGCTTTCACCAGAACTGTGCCAATATGATATATCCAATAAAACCATTTTTTGAGGAATCTACCTGCTTTGTAGTTTTGTTTGCTATGGGTGTATTACTTGGAACCCTGACACAAGGGAGCAACCCACACAACAGACAGTCTGTAAAGCAGTTATATTGTACAGGTGGAAGAAAGTAGCCTAAGAATGTAAACCTTAAAAGTCTGTAAATGGAATTTCCATTGGAGATGTAGCAGATGCTGATTTCTTAATGGCTTTAACTTTCCTATAATAAATTACTAATCAAAAGTTCTTGATTTTCTTTTGTGGGTTGTTTCAAATCTGGTTTGCAGGGAGAGTCCTGAGGATAGAAATGTAAATAACATCAATATTTAGCACCAAGCCTGGAAAACTGAAAACCAAGATACTGTTAGGGTGTGGAGAAGAAGGAAAGAAGAAACAAAGGTTTTAAACTAGAACAAATACTACAACTCACATCATCACGGCGGCATCATGACATATCAGGCCTTTCCCCCCCTTCACTAAACTGGGCATGGGCGTGACCAGCATATGATGCATCTGGGCCAGGAGTTTAAGAGCCCTGTACTACAAAGATCTGGGCTCTTGTTTTGCAGACGGAAATGAGCTGTTTGATTATTATGATTTTATTTTGATTGTAGGAAATTGAAGGAAGTGGGAATGCCTAACCTTGAGAAGAGAAAACTTGAGGTACGATTTGATAGTAATGTTCAAATAGCTGAAAGTTAAATAGGTGTTACATAGGAGTATATGAAGATGTGCTTTCTTTTAGTCCAGGGTACAGTACAGGACACTAGATAATTGGATTTAAGTTACATAAAGGTTGATAGTAAAATCAACTACCCCAAGAGTTGCTGGATTCTCCTTCCAAGCAAGGGTTGAAATGGAAATTAAGCAATCAGCTGTCTGGGTTGCTTTAATTTAGATCCTGGCACTAAGCAAGCAGTTGAATATGGCTTTAATGAACCTTTCCAATTCTATGCTTTTAAACTCAGTACTTAAGGAAACAAAGTCTTTTCTTTCTCCAGAACAATCAAGGGGAAAAAAAAACCCAACAATCAGGTTTTTGGATGAGGAGGAAAATGCTGATCAACTATTCCTTTATTTGTTTGCGTGTAATCCTAGGAAATACAAAGTTCTTCACTTCCTCAAAGTATGAAGAGGGAGAAGAAGTTAAACACTGAACAGCCTCTCTCCATCTTCATAAACTGATGGAAACATTGGCCCAAGGCAGGCATAAAGCATTTGATTATACCACAAATTGGTTTGTCCTGCATCTTGAAAAGGATGTATAATGGTTGTAGATCCTTTGTTGGGGGGGAGGTTGCAACCTCTTCCCTGTTGTTGCAAAGCAAAGGAGATTTCACTGGATGCCTAATTCAGATTAGCAAAGCCTACTAACTTTCTTGGGTTGCCATTCAGTTTTTCTTCCATTCTGACTGATACAGGCAATCAACGGTGAATTACATATAGGCATATCATTCACCCAAGAGGTTTAGAATGCATGGATTTTAAAACAGTGGAAACATTGAAAAATATGATAAAGGGAAGTAAATCTTTATCTAGCTACCCAAATTGCCTGCCAGAACAGGAAGATCTTTCCTTGCCCTAAGCAGTTTCTTAGAATAAAAGGGCTGAAAAATATCTGTAATGTAGACATACAATAGATGAAACCACTACTAAAGCAGGGGTGGGATTCTATAGGTTCGCACCTATTTGCTAGAACCGGTTGTTAACATTCTAAGCAGTTCGGAGAACCGGTTGTTAGAAGAAATTACTGGCCTCATCCTGTAAGGAAGGCAGGAAGGAAACATTCTGGTGTTGCTTACAGAAACTGCCTCTCCGTTGACCCTTATTACATTCTTGGCAGGACTAGACTTCCTGTCTCTGGAACTTTTCTGGAGTTTTTTCCCCCTCCTTTGTTGGTACTTTGCTTGTGTGGAGTGACCATTCAAAGTTACAATGGCACTGAAAAAAGTGACTTATGACCATTTTTCACACTTACGACTGTTGCAGCATCCCCACAGTCATGAGAGGCCAGGCGAGGAGATGCATGCCTCGATGTGAGTGATGTTGAGTTGGCCACGCCCAGCCAATAACATGACCACCAAGCCATGTCCACCCAGTCACATGACCACCAAGCCACACCCACCACTTAAGCTACACCCACAGAACTGGTTGTTAAAAATTTGAATCCCACCCCTGTACTAAAGTACTAGCCTTCTATTTGACCTCATATTTGCATTTCTTATATTCCAAACCATTTGCAAATCAGCCCTTCATTCTTAAAACTTGGCCTTGCAAAGCTGATTTTGTAATTGTATGTGCTTTGTACTTTATAGCATTCTTATTTATCAGCAAACATTAAAACATTTAAAAATGTTGCCAATTGCTTTCAATAAGAAATCAGCTGGAGAGGAACAAAAACCTGGCTGTCCTGTTATCCAAGGCTCTTTGGCAGGAGGATGGATTTCACTCATTTTCCAGCTGAGTTTTGGCAAGTGATCTTTTCTTTTCCCCTACTGTCAGTCAATGAAGCAATTCCCTCCATAGACCTGTACTTGCAATTAAACGTTTTCCTTTAAGTATACACAAAAACATAAATAATGCATTTCCTGAAGCCTCTCTGGAATAACTTTATTTGACAATCTCTTCTCCATCACTCCACTGTACCCAGGGAGAATATCAAAACCCATAGCCAACCGTTTGCATTTCAAAATGCAAACAGTGCATTTGCACAAGCGTTAGGAAGACCAGCTAGTCCAATTCCTGGTCACCATTTTCTCCAGTCTTATCAGTCTTACATCCTGTCAAGTGAGCTGGCAGGCTCCAAACTTGGATGCTCAAGTTGCAAAAGTGTTCAGCTTCTCTGATATTGTGATACCGCAGGCAAATACACTTTTGTAAAACCAGGTATCGTGGTCTTTAACAAGCAAGCAAACCTGAGCTCCATGCTTGTTGTTGTTCTTTTACAGGCAAAGGACCTCCGGCTGCAAGGCTCCTTTATGGTGGGATTTTCCTTATACTCTCCAGTATTATACCTATTTTCCATCTGGAGCTTTGAGTTACTTGCTGATTTGTCATTATTGGAAGTCTTTGCAGGTCTCAGTAGAAATGATGCAGCAACACTTTGGAATTTTAAAAGATTAAGTAGGAGGGGGGAATAGGGTTGAATCTTTTCATGCACTAGCTGTAACCAATCAACTTCTGCCTGATGCCAAAAAATTAAACACAGTTAAAGCCAGACTCCTTTCAGCAGTGAGTTGATTGCTTTAAATAAGGGAGATTTCCTGAATGTTTAAATTGAAACTTCTACTATGATTAAAGCAACAAGAAGGACCAGAATGGCTTCCTAACTATTTGGTTCCTAAAATTCCTGTGAGGTCTGGAGATGACAAATTCAATTCTGATGTGCTGTGTTTTACACTCTGCAGGCTGCACTAAAAAGGGAAAACTAATCAGGCTTCGGTTTCCCAGGGGCTCTTTTCATATTTAAACTCATGGAAATATGTTAAAACCCTCATCGATTGAGTGAGGATTATACCATATGAAATCTATGCTGGTGGGTGTTTTTTTGTTGTTTGTTTTATTTTGACGGAGTGCATATTTAGAATTCATTTAAGCTGCTTGGAAAATATATGTCTATATTCTCCAGTCTTATTATAGTTGGGAATGGTTATAATAAAAGTCTGTCAGACAATGCATAAGAAACCTGAATTCCAAATACATTTATTTTGTAAGACGTTAAAACAATTGGATACAGTGGGATGTTTCTGTTAGAAAATGTAACAGTATGTATCTTTTGTGTTGTGATTTAAGGTTTAATTTGTATTTGTTCCTGGTAGGGATATGTCCAAATTATGTACCCAACATAAAGATGTTGAGCTGTAGTTTACCATTACATGCATGAGATCCAGACATAGCTAATAGGAAGATAATGCAAGCCAACACTTGGAGAAGTTATTTTAGGTTGACCAAACCAGGAGAAATTCTTAATGTGAGTTACAATATTTTCAAAGAAGCCTGTTTAAATTATGTTTTTGATCTGATTTGTTTGGATTAAGTAAAAGTAAAATTAACACATGATATGAAATTAACACACAAAATTGAAAGCTACAATAGCTTCCAGTGGACCTGAGAGCTTGTGATGATTTCCTCATAGGAGAGGTGGAAGAAAGGGCATTAAGGTCCTCTCATGGTCAACTACTTAGACGTCCCTCAGATTTGAGCAACCCAGTTCTTGTAGCCCTAGGGTCTAGGGTCTATGGAATAGCTCTTAGCTTTAATAAAGACTTTGTCAAGCTTAATTGGGTCATAATCAATTTCTTAATTCAGGATGCAGGCCTCCTCCTACTCCTCTTTGGGTGTTGAGGAGATACAAAGTTTTGACTCTTGCTTTCTGGCAGCCTCAACCATTATGATGTTGTCTCTCCATCTTCTTCTAGGTCTGCCAGATGTTCTTTGACCTTCTCCTCTTTTTGTATATGCCTTGTACAGTATGGAATCCCACAATATCCTCTCTAGATAAGCAAACCACTTTATTTGCTGTTTTTTGAATACAGGCCTGATACAGGCAATAAGATTTCTGACAAGGGAAGCTTATTTAGGTGTAAAATAATGTCATTTTCATAATGTAGAACATTGTAAATAATTGTAAACTGTAAACATTTATTTGTGCTGGCATTGGCAGTGTTAAATCTTATTGATGCTCTGTCTGTGATAGATAGATAGATAGATAGATAGATAGATAGATAGATAGATAGATAGATAAAAGAGAGAGAGAGAGAGAGAGAGAGAGAGAGAGAGAGAGAGAGAGAGAGAGAGAGAGAGAGAGAGAGAGAGAGAGAGTTATATATGCATGTGTATAGATATAAAATCTTGAGACTACTATTATTGCTTTATAAGTTTATATTCTTTGTGGAACATTAAGAATAGCAGAAATAAGGGGTGGGGAGCCAAAACTTTTCATTTAAAAAAAGTTTTTGGTTATAAAGAATACACATTTCATCCTAAGTGGTGTGCCTACACACATCATCTAGGATACATATATTTCAGTGTTTAAATTTTTAAATAGGGTGTTTCTGCAAACCTGCAGACGTTTGGCTAGGTTTGAACCCATTGCCTGATAAACCAACCTCAGCTGCTGAAATAAAGGAGCTACTTTCCATTACTGCTCTAACACAAATGTTGGTTTTAAATTTCTTGTTCCATAAACACCATCATTTTGATGGATGCACCATGAATGACATCTGTTGATAAGTGTGGCATGGGTTCCTTTCGAAATAAACTTGAACCAGTCCGTTTGTTGTTCAGGAGCGTTGTGCTATTGTAAGCAATGAAACTGCCGCTGCAGATTGGTAATTGTAATTACAGTCAATTGTGATTTGCTCACTTTTTGCTGGTTTCAGCAAGTACTTTTGCAGTGATCAAGAGAGTTCAGGCACACGAGCAAGCCTCCTATGGTGCTGCGGGATGCAAGCGATAGATTTGTAATGTGTTGTGTTTCTTTCTTTTCTTTTTTTTTTTAAATGAGAAATGTTGTGGAAATGAATTGAAATCTCCAAGTTGGAAAAGGTAATTTTTATCTTTTATTGGCAGTGAGATTGACTATAGTATAAAGATCTATAATTCTGTAATGGATTAATTTCATAATCAAAACCAAAACATTAGCATTAATCAGGATCAGACTTGAACTGGCCTCTGTACAAACAAGAGAATTAAAGGATAAAGCTTCTTTTTATCACTCCAGGCTACAGATCTGGTTGCTTTCTTTGAAAAGCATGAGCCATATGTTCCCTATATAAAAAGATCATTCTCCCTCCCCTCCCCTCCCCTCCCCTCCCCTCGAAAATAGAGTATATGAATGCCTGGCTGAATTTTTCATTTCGATGTACTACTTTTTGTGCATGGGGATGTTAATTTGTATGGAAGGCTACAAACTATAACCTGCACCTTCAAAAGATGCTAGTTCAGGACATTTTCTTGCCATTGATTAAGTTGTTATAAGGAATTCATCTCTAAATGGGGGCTTCTTAAAGCCTATAACAATTTAGCAGAATTGGCTGCTTTGTAATCATAATTATTTACAAACTTCAAGGCCTTAATGTTCAATACATTCGTTCAGAAAATAGGACACCCCATTCAAAAGTCCACTCATAGCCCTATATTCTCTAGCACAAAACTTCAGTAGAGAGTGAATTGTACCCATCACCCTTTGTGAGCCGAATATCTAGACCAAGGCTGTCAAACTCGCGGCCCACAGGCCGGAAGTGTCACGCACTGGCCACGCCCATACCCAGTTTAGAGAAGGGAGCAAAAGTTGTGATATGTCACATGACACTGCTGTTTGACACTCCTGATCTAGACCTACAATGTGTTTATCCAACAAGCCATGCCGAACTTGTCAATTGCTTACAAGATAATAGGTATAAGTAAAAACATAGTTATGAATACATGGATATATATAAGAAAAATTTAAAAAAGAAAGAAACAATAGGACAAGGACGGTAGGCACGTTGGTGCGCTTATGCACGCCCCCTACAGACCTCTAAGGAAAGGGGTGAGGTCAATAGTAGACAGTCTAAGGTTAAAGTTTTTGGGGTTTGGGGAAGAAACCAAAGAGTCAGGTAGAGTATTCCAGACATTGACCACTCTGTTGCTGAAGTCGTATTTCCTGCAATCAAGTTTGGTGTGATTAACCTTGAGTTTGTATCTATTGTGTGCTCTTGTATTGTTATGGTTGCAGCTGAAGTATTCATTAACAGGTAGGACATTGCAATGTATGATTTTTATATACTACACTTAGATCGGACCGAAGGCGACGTAGTTCTAGGTTTTCTAGGTCTAGAATTTCAAGTCTGGTGGCATAAGCTTTTCTGCAACGAGTAGAGGAGTGGAGAACTCTTCTTGTGAAATATTTCTGGACTTTCTCAACTGTGTTAATATCAGATACGCAATGTGGGTTCCAGACTGATGAGCTGTATTCGAGTATTGGTCTAGCAAATGTTTTCTATGCTCTAGTTAGTAATGTAATATTACCAGAGAAAAAGCTGCATAAGATTAGGTTAACAACTCTTAACGCCTTTTTGGCTATGTAGTTACAGTGGGCTCTAGCACTTAGATCATTAGAGATGAGTACTCCAAGATCCTTGACAGAGTTTGGATCATCAACAAGGTCTTATCTCTTTATTCAGAGACTGGACAAAAAAATTATGCATAAATGATGTATACACCTTTCCCCATCTCCTTGGGTTGAATAATATGATTGGTTTAGACAAATAAAATTAACATAACTATGATGCCAGATTACGATGAGGCTTTTGTCCATACCTACAACTTAACTAATGGTCTTCATCCAAGCAGCTTGCTAGGACTAATGATGTGAGCGTGGACAAACTTTTGAAAAGCTCATGTATAGTTATGCAACAGGTCTGTTCCTGTTATTGCAATGATTTATATTTCAGCTGTGCACCAACTGTAGCAATAAGTCTATTCCACATCTCCTATAAGGTTGTTGATTCACTAACAACATGGTTGTAACCGAATCCAACATACTTGGTCAATTAGTCTTGCATTGAATTTCAAATTTAGTTATAAAGGATATTGAGTCAGTAGGATCAAAATAAAATGCTTCAGGTTTTAATGTAGGGGCAAATATGGCTGCCTACACCTGCAGGATTGAGTGCATATTCTATGCTAGAAGAACAAAATCCTGCAACATCCAGTATATCTATAATAATCTGGCAAATTTGCTTATTTCAATTATTTCTCCTGGAGAGGAGCAAAGATCTCAGCTGATCTTTAATGACACCCCCATGATCATTTTTCTGAACACAAGTAAAGCTTTTTTTATATATATATATATATATATATATATATATATATATATATATATATATATATATATATATATATATATATATATATATATATATATATATATATATATATAATAATTCTAGTTTGTACTTGCTCTTTTTCAGCCTAAATGGTTTCTAGAGTGACTGGCTCACTGTCATATTGGAAGCATGGAGGCACTTCCAGGGAAAGATTATCTGCCCGCGGGATGCCCAATTGGGGGATCCTTTCATGTCCCCATTAAAATGCCCACCAAAGTGGTACTCACCTATTCAGGGGTGGGATTCAAATTTTTAACAACCAGTTCTTGTGGTGTGGCTTAGGTGGTGGGTGTGGCTTGGTGGTCATGTGACTGGGTGGACATGGCTTGGTGGTCATGTAATTGGCTGGGTGTGGCCAACTCAATATCACTCACATTGAGGCATGCATCTCCTCGCCTGGCCTCTCATGACTGTGGGGATGCTGCCACAGTCGTAAGTGCAAAAAAGGGTCATAAGTCACTTTTTTCAGTGCCATTGTAACTTTGAATGGTCACTCCACACAAGCAAAGTACCAGTAAAGGAGGGGGAAAAAACTCCAGAGAAGTTCCAGAGACAGGAAGTGTAGTCCTGCCAAGAATGTAATAAGGGTTAATGGAGAGGCAGTTTCTGTAAGCAACACCAGAATCTTTCCTTCCTGCCTTCCTTACAGGATGAGGCCAGTAATTTCTTCTAACAACCGGTTCTCCGAACTGCTTAGAATATTAACAACCGGTTCTAGCAAATAGGTGTGAACTGGTAGAATCCCATCCCTATCTACTCAGAGTTGCTTGCTTTTGAAGTGCTAGTTGAGCCAGCTGGAGCAAATGACAGGAGCTCACCCCATCATGCAGCAGCACTCGGGTCTCGAACGTGGGCTTGCTGATAGTCAAGGCAGAATCCTAACCACGTGAGCTTCTGCACTCCAATTTTAGAGTGACTTAGAATCATCAAGCAGATCCTCTCTGCTTTTTAGTAACAAGCAGATCTTCTTTGCTTTTTAGCTTAACTCAAAAGATATAACACAAAAAGAAGAGAAGAAAATAAGGAAGTTGATGCACAGTTTTTATTGTCATAGAAATTGGAGGTTCCTACTGTTATCTCCCACAGGGAGTCAAAAAAGTCAAGATGGCAGCCACACCCATGCAATCAATGTCTTTTAAATAGGGGTGGTGGCAATAAGATTTGCATACCTTCTTGCATTTGGGGCCACCCTACAGACCCCTTCTGGACAGTCTGTCACAAGGACTCTGAGAAAAGATGCCATATCCTTGCTGCTGTTTTTTCATCTCTACAAGGCAGTCGCTTCTATAAAGATGGAAAAGTTTGGAAATCCACAAGTCTTAAAGTTGCCAAGTTTGGACATGCCTACCTTGAGGAAAGACACAACTTCCTTGTGATGTTTTTTTCTTCCACACCAGGTAGCCAGGCAGGGGTGGGCTTCAAAAATTTTAGCAATGGGTTCTCTGCCCAGTTGCTGGATGGGTGTGGCCATAGTGGACGTGGCCTAGTTGGCCTCCGGCACCACAGGGGGGGGGTGTTTTGCCTTCCCTGGAGGCTTTCCTCGAGCCTCTGGGAGGGCGAAAACAGCCTCCCTGGGCTCCGAAGGCTCTCTGGAAGCCAGAAATGGGCCCATTTCTGTCCTTCCTGAACTTCTGGGGAGAACATTTTTTGCCTTCCCCGAGCCTCCGTGCACACTCTGCACTTACCTGCATCCAAAATGGGCTGTGCGGGGACTCCTGGGAGGAACGGGGTGGGCTGGGTGGGGCCAGCCAGGAGTGGGATTTGGGGGTTCTTGGAACTGCACAGAATCTTAGCTAGGGACTCTCCGAAACCCCCTGTGAACCCCCAGCAGCCCACCCCTGTAGCCAGGCTATGATGTGAAGAGGGGTCCTCAGTGCCAATTTAACTGTACTGAATGCTCAGTAATCCAAAGGGATAATAACCTTTCATTTTAAACAGAAATAGTGAGGATGCTGAATTCTGCACTCCTGCTCTCATTTTTTTTTTCCTCCCTCCCTTCTCTCCTGGAATCTTTGAGCAAGTCCCACAGCAGCCGTCAGCGTAGGATACAAGTGAAAAGCACTGCAACTAATGTGCAAGGCTCTGCCACCCTTAATCGACTAAGGTTTTTGAAGACTTGAGCAGTGTTTACTCTGTCTTTAAGAAGGAAATCCCCAGTGGGTTTCAGAATCCCTGTAGCTGGGGCATTACCTTAAAAGTGAAGCAAAGCCAAGCAGAAGCCCCAGCTGCACATAATTACCATATCCACACAGACTAAACAAAGGGCTACTGCTCCACCCTCCTTCCTGATTTCCAAAGATAGGGAATCTTGGCCAGTGGCGGGAGTGTGTGAATTAGATTTATACCCATTCAGCTGCAGGATCATTCAATCAGACTGTTATTTCACATAATTGAACCTGCTAAGCACCCCATCAGAAGTCTGAGAGAGCTGCAAAGTGATTGCAAGTGACAAGCAAATACAGCCAGGAAGGGGGGAAGAGGAACTATTTCAGCTTGCTGAACGCCAGCATGGCCCCCAACCCCATCCGCAAAAGGCATGGTTTTCTGGCTCAACTTGACTGCAGTCTCTCTCTCTCTCTCTTTTTTTTTTTCTTTACCCTTCAGGGCTTTTCACTTGGGATGAAGAAAAGGATTTCTGTGTGCTTTGAAGCTTGTACAGGCTGCTTCAACAGGAAGCCAGAACCTCTGTCAGTCAACAGCACATGCAAAATTTATCAAGTATATGTCTTGACACAGAGGTTGCTCTGTCATTTCTAACTAAAGGGGGCCTGCCAAAGACTCTTTTTTATGGAAACATGTGCTGCCAAAGGCAAAGTGTCCATTGATTGATGGCCACAGCTGACCTCAATGTACAGAAAGTACTGTGCAACACTTTAAAAAAAAATCATCTATAAGCCAGCAAAAGTTAAGTTAGAATATAACTGGAATATACTTATGCCTGGGGAAGTAAGAGACGCTAGTTTCGTATGAGCAGTCAGCTCTTGAGATTACCCTTTCTTTTAGAGTCTAGTTTAATGTTCTGTTCTTATTTACTACTGCATCCACTCCTCAGATCAACTTCAGTTATCTGCCATGAAATGGCAAACTGCTCTTTTAGTTTTTACTTTTTGAAATTCCCTAGCAACTATAGACTCACACTGTACAGAGTATGGAACATTCTAACCTGCTTATAACATGTGACTATGCTTGAGATAAAGCTGGTAATGCTAATAGCATACTGGTTCAAATGTACTCAAATGGGCATTTACAGATCTTACAAGTAACAAGGAATTAAATGGGTAGCAAGATTGACAACTCACACTATACCTACTAATCTACACTACCTTCTCTATTTTGCTACAAGCATGTGAAATCCTTGATTTCACAAAGCCATGGTGAGTAGTAGAATTTACTACTCTGGTAACCACGATAACATAAGAAAGATGGTGAGATGGAATGCAAGAGAATAAATGGTCAAGTGTCATTAATAAATGCAATTAAGAGAAGACAAATGTATAATATACGATATATATTTTCTGTCTATGAAATTAAGAGAAAGAGGAAGGATCTAAAAAAGTGATCTTGTAGAAAGAAGTTGACAGATGACGGTAAGGAAATGAAGGTATAGATTTGATTATGAAATGAACTAAAATATGTCCTTTCAGGTTATTGTGATTGGACATGAAGGGAGATCTCATGTGTTTGTGACACACTTTTGGGGAGAAAGTGTACAACATCCTCAATTCATGCTTCTAGGAGGGGTTTTTTTTCCTGTTAAATGACAGGAATGATACATGGAGATGAGATAAGACATTACAGAAAAACTGATGAGGCTGTTTGTTATTTCCTTGGAAAAATATGTGATTTAAGCATAAGTATATTCATACACACTGCAAAGAAATAAATATACAACTACAAGCATGATTTATTTGCTTCTTTATGATTACTCTTTCAAGTGAATGGAAGTAAGGAAGGACAACATGGAAATTACTGAGAACAGAGTGAAAAATTACAGAATGGCACAGAAGTGTGTGGCATTAAACCAATAGGAAATATGAAAAAGGATATTTTACTATAATGAACGGAAAGAATGCAGTAGTGGAAGATAAAGTACATAAAGCAAAATGATTGCTCCCTCCCTTCTCAAAAAGGATATTTTAATGAGGAAGAAAAAAGTTAAAAAGAAGTGAGTTTCTGCCTAGAGCTTAAACATATCACCTTCTAGATGCCAAATACTGAAAGTAAATAATAAAGGGGTAAAACTAGGTATCAAAAACATACAAGTACTTGAGCATGTAATAAATTATCATGAAAATACCCAATATGAACATTCTTAGGAGAATTTTGGGGGACATTTCAGTTTATACCAAGTTATGTGTGTGTAATTCATAGCTGCAATGACTTCTGGTAGACTTTGGAATTATTGATAAGCTTTCTATCAGAGCTTAGAGTGCCATGGTGACTTCACTCAACTGCTGTTGATGTAGTCTGTGTTACATTTTTTGTTTTTGTTTTGTTTTCTTTCTTGCATGTGTAGTACCATATTGTTTTGCATACTGCTCCTCAATATGGTTCCCCATTACGACCTATATTTATGCCTTTGATTTTTCCTACTCAGATGCAGAACTTTGCATTTAACTAAGTTGAAATTAGTCCTCTTGGTTTATACCTGTTGTGATAGCTTATCAAGTTCTTCCCCATCACTTGACCCTCACTTGACACACCTACACCTAAAGCCCTTATAAACAGAAGAACACTGACACTGACATCCCTAACTCCACTGAAGATATTACCTAGCCTAGTAAAGAAATGTTTGGAAACCAACCCACAAGCTCGGAGAACGAAACTTCACCCTCATCCTACACCCGAGCTACAGATATTCGCCACTATTGTTTTCTAAAATGTTGCTATCCCATCTGCTTTTGTACCATCTGCATGTCCATTCATAATATTTTCTATCCCTCCATCCAAGTTGTTCATAATACATTGACTTCTAAGCAGTAGGTTTAATTAAGAAGACTCTGTTATACTAATTTTATTCATGCTCAGATTAGACTTTATTCTTTGAAAAAAGCATGCAGACTTTTCAGATAAAAAGAGACTGAAGCCAGTTTCTCTTTCAAGATCTCTGACAGTTTGAGCTTCTTCAGTGACAGACCGAAACCTCGTCTCTGCTAGGCTTCGATCCGTGTTTGCCGCTGGAGCGCCCCGAGCCGACTGGTTTCGGGGCTAAGCCACCCCGTAGAGGTGGTGAAGAGGGAGGAGACTGCCAGCAGGGTTGAGGAGAGCCGCATCTCTCCTCCCCAGCTGGCCATTACTCCCTTTCCTGAAGGCGGTTGCAGCGGTGGTCAGAAATGGCCACCACAAAGAAGAACTCGGCCGGAAAAGAATGTGCAGGAGGAAGATAAGAAGAGAAAGTTTTGGTTGACTGGGTCAAACAGCAAAAGCAACAAATTAGGTACCCTGGAATTGAAACTGTTAAAAAACAATAACATTGTTCCCTAAGAAGATTTTTAAGCTGCGAAGGAGAGAGAAAAGGGAAAAGATTTGGTTTTCTCCTTTTCCTATACTGACAGCTAAGAGACTTAAGTAAGAAATTGGGAAAAAATCCACTTTGACATTAATAGGCATTTAATGCTGAAAATAAAAAGTCAAAGGGATAATAAAGATTTCTGGATAATTAAAAGCTTTTGAAAACAGGAAAGGAGAGAGGAGAATAAAGAATAAAAGGGTAGGATCTGGAAGGGAGGAGACTGCCTGGAATTAAAAAAAGAACTTATAGCAAAATCTCAACAAGACTTCCAAAAGATACATTCTAACTGAAATATCGCAACAAAAACTCCAGGAAGAGAAAGTCGAAAAAGAAATAAGAAGATATAACTCAGGACTATCTGGATTACTTGATGATTTCTGGATTCTTGGTTATTGTTTTGAATGACTAAAATCAATTGGGTGGTTGTTTAAAACTTTTTAAAATGGCTCCACTTTTAGAAGAACTGAAAATGGGACTTAAAAAGTACAAAGAAGATGCACAAGAAGGGAGAGGTTCTTTTGGCTTTGTATTTCAGTTTTTAGAAATGGAGATTTGGAATTATGAGAAACAACAAGAAATGCCTGCAGAACAAGAAGATTGCGACAAAGAAGAAGCCATCTTTAATGAACAAGTAATCTTAGATGGGGGAAAGAAAAGAAAGGGGAGAAAGAGAATGGAAAGTTTAAGATTGGGAAAAACAACTCCCCCCCCAAAAAAATAGAGTGAAAAATAAGTATAAAATCAGAAAGCAACAGAAGAGGGAAATGCAGAAGAGAGAATTAGAACTAGAGAAACAAGGGGGTAAAAAGGGGAGGGAGAAGATGAGAGGGAAAAAAGAAAGGAAAAGAAGTTATAAAGGACAGAAGCAAAATATAGAGAAACAGGGTCTATTTAGAGATAATGGGTGAAAACTTAATGGAAAAGGGGATTCTGCAAAGGTACATAAGACAGTATGGTTATATTAGAAGCAGAAATAATTTTAGAAAATATGAAACAATGTATGATTAAAATGTCTGATAAAATAGCTATCGTAATTCAGTGGAATGCTTGTCAATAAATAAATGTAACAAAAAGTATATTTAATGATTTATAAAAACATATGTGAAGAGAAATAAGGGAAAAATTAATTATGGAGATTATATGTGTTTTTAAGGAAGTATGATATTTAATTGAAAAGAAGTGTTAAAGATGTTACGGTTTTAATGATTATTAATGATAGAACTGAACTGGAATGGAATGAGGGTTTATAATTACATATATTTACAATCTTTTTTTTTTAAGAATATAGTGTGTATTATAAGAATGTACCAAGCAGAATTCGATTGGAAATTATGTATTATGTATTATATTGAAGGTCATAAACTTAAGGTATATATTGAAGTTTAAATAAGAGTTGAATGGATGTAATTAAAAGATATAAAGGTGTCATACTCCAATTAGTAACTACAGGAGAAAACTTGTTTAATGAGAAAAGATAATATGAAATTGAAACAGAAGAGACAAAAGTATAAATATAATGATTTGAATTGAGATGAGATAATCAAAATAAAATTGAGAAAATTAAAAGAGGGGAAAAACTATATAGAAAATGTAAAATAGTATAAGATATGGAATAGAATACAAAAAGGAGCATGAAATTGAGTTTTGTGTCTGTATAAAGAAGTTCAACCCGGGACCATGCTATTTTCAAAAAAGATGTTTTACTTGTATTTTGTGTGTGAAAACCCAAATAAAACTTTATTTTTTAAAAAAAGATCTCTGACAGATTTACTATTCCCTTTAAAATCCTTTTCACATACCTGAGCATGATCACAAATTGACATTTTGATTTTTTTTTCTAGTTAAACTTACATGAAATGTAGTTTTGGAGAGCTTGAGCATTGATGTGAAAGCAAGTGATCCTTGGGAATTTCTGGTGTGACTTATATTACATTTTTTTTTGTTCATTTAACCCTGAGACTGAATGTGAAATTCAGAAGGTAAAAATTCACTTGGAGTAAAACCAAAGTAAATAAAGTTGAACTGAAAAGGCTTTTCAAACTCATAAATAAACTTCTGAGTATTTGTATTCTTTAACAAACACTCAAATTCACATTTACCTCTCCAAAATGTTATTCTTTGCTTTTGATTAGTTTTACTTTCAACTCAATTAATTTAGGTTGGATGGCCATCAGTTGTCTTTTGACTTATTTGCATATAGTGCAATCCACAAGACAACCCTTGCCAAAAAAAAAAGTTGATTGCATGAGAAGCTGTAGTTTACAAGTGGAAGTATATCTGAGGAAATAAGGTTTATAGGCTGTAGCTTTGGTTGATTAAAATGTATTACTAAAAATCAAATTTAAAACAATATAAAAATGCAGTCAAAGCAAACATGTTATGCATGAACCACTTACAGTACAGAGATTAATACCTATTGGAATTAGGACATTCCATCTTGAAGAGATGTTTAATTGCAAAATCTCAATAAGTCCTATGATTTTGCACTGACAAGGCATCAAGGTAGGGCTGACCTACAGTACTTTGATTGGTATCCTTGCTATACCAAAAGAGACAACTACACATGTAGTGGTCATGTGCAAAAGTTCCTTTTATTAATCATTCAAACAGCTCAGCTATTTGGCCCAGTGCCTTGCAGCTCAGAACTGGTATTTCAACAACATCTTTTAAGGGGCTATTTGGATTGAAAATTAATTCAAATAAAGTGACCCCTTGAAATTTGACACCACACTGCTGGATATTACAACAGTGAAAATTCCGAGACAACAAAGAAAAAGGAATAGCTGATTGTTACATCTTATCTCTCTATTAAATTTCCACAATGCATCAAGCAAATCAGACCCTTGGCGGTTTACATATAATGGCAGGGTCAATAACAGTAACTAAATCATCCATGGTACAGACTAAGTTAAAATAAAAACAATAAGATATAATTAAAGAAGAAACCGGAAAAGCATAATATCAATAAGCTTCAATAATGTCATGTCAGACTCTATAGGTGTTCTGGATAATTTCCATTTTTAGTAACTTCTGTAAACAGCCTGAGGGTAAATCTGATCTCCAATAAGAGGCAGTCCTATAAGGTATGTGTTGTCCACTGATAAATGGCACCTGCAGAGTTTGACTCCTTTTAGCAGTTTCTCTGACCATACATGGATTAGACAGGTTGGCTCCAGCTGGGAAAGGCCGTCCTGAAGATACCAAATACTTAGGGGTGTATGGTTAAGACCAGCATTTTGAATTGTACCCAGAAGTCAACAGGAAGCCAATGCAGAACCTGTGTCTTAGGCTATGACGTGTTCATGATGACAGGTACCAATTAAGAAATGGGCTGCAGCATTCTGGGCCAACTGTAGAATTCAAGTGGTTTTCAGAGACAATAGTTTACACTCAATGTATAATACATCACAAAATGAATAGTGATGAAGGCATAAAATACGATCACAAGTATTTGGCATTTCTTGACATTTCCTCCAAGTAGGGCCACAATTCACATATCAAGTGAAGATGGGCTGCAGACTCTGCATGCCCATTCGGGAGCATGAAAAATATGAGTCTTGGAACTCCTCCAAGACTCCTTAAGTCATGGTCCTTCTCCTTCAGAAGTAGAGCCACCCTTTTGGGTGACAAAACACCTAAGTGTGCAAAAGACAATTCTCTCTTGACTCAGTTCAGCTTTAGATTGCTATCCTTTCCCTGGCCTTCACATTGAATACAGGGAAAGACCTGAAACCCAGAAAGACAGATAGCAATATTCCAGGCTAGAAGTTGGATCAACACCAAATTATCTATCTCCCTTCAGCTAAAATAATGCATCTGATGTCATCTTCCTGTTATAGTGTCTGGTGACTCCTCCAATGATAATAATGCCTGCTATTATATGTACATGTACCATGTATCAAAGTATCTCTAATCAGGAATCACTAACCTCCCTTTGAGCATTAAAGTATACAGAAAGGAATTGTCCTGGATGACTGTATCATGTATTAATGCAATCCTGTGTCTATCTCCTCCGAAATGAATTTAGAAGACAACATACTAACTCATATTGTAGTTTATTTTTATTTTAGGCAGTAGGTATAAATAAAGCCATTATTTCCTGTTTAGCATTATGCATAATCAAGGCCATTATATTTTGTGATCTTTACCTCTTTATACATGAACCAACAACTTAAGGTTGCAATCCTGTATGTGTACAGGTAATCCTTGTAGGAGAAAAGCAGACTGAGCTGGAAGGCAGAGTTAAACATGTCATCAGTTTAGAGTCATTGTGTTGCCACAAAAGAACAATTCATCTGCCACATGAATTCCATTGACCTTTAGCACCAACTTTGATCATTAGTTGACTAGATTCTTCTGTACAGGTAACAATAAATAAACTCTTCTGTGCTTTGAGCTAAATGAAGTAGTGCCCATGTATAGTAGATACGCCTGGAAGTTTTAGAACTGTATATATCAATGAGCTACTGGCTTGCCTGCAGGTGCATTAATCAATTGACACCTTCCTTTAAAAGGATTTTTTTCAGGGTTCTATTCAGGGTTCTATTTTATCATTTTCACAGCTTGTCAAAGCTAGCATTTCAGCTAGCCTAAGCAGTTAGCTACAAATGATGTTTTCTCAGAAGCAATTTTACTTCGCCATTGGAAATTAAGAACAGTTAGCATGTCTTTTCACTAAATCCATCATACTATTAGCTCCCCATTTTGATAAAAATGTTATTCCCACCATTTTTTTCTTTAATAAAACATTATTTTTGGAACAGGATTGTTGCTTATTATTCAGAGGTGGGATTCAAATTTCTTAACAACCAGTTCTGTGGGCGTACCCTAATTTGTGGGTGTGGCTTGGTGGTCACGTGACTGACTGGGCATGGCTTGTATGTAAATATTGTAAATGTTTATGTAAATATTGAATTTTTTTTTTATTAAAAAAGAGCAACTTTTACCCAAAACAAGGCTGGCCAAATCCAGTTTAAATCTCTGGCTTACTGTGCAATCAGCCCTAATTACTAAATTTGCAGTATATGCTATCCAACTCCCTGCAATTTTGTGTGGTTTTCTTTCTTACCAAAGAAGCTCAGATCAGTGTACAAAATAACAACAAAAATACCAAGTGAAACAAACAAATAGTTAAAATAAATGTATTGACCACAAAAGTCTACCCAATACAAAAATTATGCCAATATTTGTGTTATAAAAAAGATCTGCTCTTGAACAACTTTTTATTCTACAAAGGCCCAACTGAATTTAAAGAAATTTCAGTAGGCCTTCACAAGTTCTGTGAATGTTGTTATGGCTCTCCTTTTTAATAATTTAAATAAATAGAATATTATGATTCCCCCTCCTTTTTAAAGCAATTTTTGTTGTCTATCCCTTCCATTTACTTTCATTTTTATTGAATGTCTGGTCTATGGGGAATAGATAATAGAAGGGGAAATATTTTCAAGTACGTATATGGACTGACCTCAAATTTATTGCCTCAAGTGCTTTGTAAGGCAACTGAAAGAAAGCTGTTAATGTGGGTTTATGAGTACAGCTGGCACATTTACTATTGGATTTACAAGCACACCTCATGAACAATTGCATGACTTTGAGAGATTTGGTATCAACATACACCATAGAACATATGTGCTTGGTTTGAAGGGCCTATAAAAGCTACCAATAACCACTGCAGCTGGATTCATAAAGCTCTTCTAAAAGCTGAAATTCTGTGGCAAAAAAAATATAATTGCAGATCTGAAATAAACAACTGGGAAGGCTTAGGGGTCATCATGCATGCAAACATCCACTTAGCCTTTCTGAAAAGGCTATTAGAACAGCCTATAATGCATGGTGAATCTGCCATTCCCTTCTTAAAATATGATCAAGAATTTAAGACGCCTAATCTGTGGGATTTAGTTATTCCCCCCAAGAGATGCAACAAAGTTCATATTCTTGAGAAAAGGGAAGAATTTGTTTCTCATTACTTGTTATTTGTTATATTGTTGTTTTAAGAAAAGCATTAAAGTTATTACTATTCCAAAAGGGATGTATGTATGGAAACAGACATAAAGACAAAGATGTAGATTTTTCCCACAAAACTATTGCATAAATGAGGATTAAATGTTGACCCCTACATTTCTTAACTGAAACATTGAATATTCCTCCCAAAACATATTCAATGCTTCCATGCCCAATTGCCTTGCTATTAGAATTCCAGGTTCTTGATATAGCTTATTCTGACTCTTAACTAAGAAAGCCAAGAGTGAAAAAAAAAATGCACAAAACCTGATTGGAAGAATTTTTCTTCTTCTAATGAATACAGAGTTAAGCTAAGAGTTGGAGTTTACTTCCCTTTGCTATTCTCCCCACCCCCCTCCCGGAACAATCCCACTCTTCCTTCTGACTATTCCTGCTACTAATATGGCGGAGTCAGATTTTGGTAAGTAAGCATATTGAACATCAAAAAAAGATTATTTGCCCCATCATGAACCAAAAGAGCTACATATATGCAGGGGTGGGATTCAAATTCCTTAACAACCGGTTCTGTGGGTATGGCCTAATTTGTGGGTGTGGCTTGGTGGTCATGTGACTGGGTGGTCATGGCTTGTATGTAAATATTATAAATATTGATGTAAATATTGATTTTTTTAATTAAAAAAGAACAACTTTTACCCAAAAGCAGGCAAAGCAGGCAGGCAGATTGAGTTCTTCACAGAATCACAGATTCACTTAGATCCAATCTCCAATTGGCAACCTGAGTCTGTCACATAAAATTTGCTAGCAAGCAAACTCACAAAATTAACTCACAATACACCATATATGTAAATATTGCATTTTTTTTTACATAAAAAAGCAACTTTTACCCAAAAGCAGGCAAAGCAGGCAGGCAGATTGAGTTGCTCACGGAATCACAGATTCACTTAGAGATCTATCTATCTCCAATCGGCTACCTGAGTCTGCACTGCAAAGTAGAAGCTTCAGTCCTAAGGAAGGTTGGGCTCTGCTTTTAGATTAGAAATCCAAAGATTTCCTGCTTTCTAGCTAATCTAAGAGCAGAACAGCTGGTGTTTGGGGGGGGGAGGAAAAATAGAAACTTACCAAACCAGGCAAGTTCGATGGCTCGCATGCCAGGTAAGGAGTGACTGGGCAGGGAGGGGAGGGGCTAGGAAGTGGAGGAGTTGCCGGTTCTCTGAACTTCGGGTGTGTGCAGCAGCGTTTAAAAGAAATCAGCTGTGCCCCCTGGACAGCTGACAAGGCTGTGCGTGAGTGCACAGCGTTTGAAAATCCTCTTGTTTCCTGCTTTTTCAACCTCAGCTGTGCCACGCAAAGCAGCTGAGGAGGGAAAAGCAGGGAATAAAGGACAGCCTAGAGCCGGGGCAGTTGGGTGGGCAAAACACCGAACCGGTTCGGTGTCAGCTGCTCTTCGCAGCTACAGGTTCTATAGAACCGGGCCCAACCGGCAATATCCCACCCCTGCACATATGCATACAGCCCAAATTCACTGCTTAAAATGTTTGGCTTTTTGATTTAACACATTAATAATGATTTTAAGGTTAAAACAAACAAACAAACTGAAAAGAGTGCAATATTTCTGTTCAGAAGTAATATCCCTAACCTCCAAAAACAGTTTTTAGAATTTCTTGAAAAATTAACTACATGTTCTGAGTCCTCATCTTCCTCTCTAGCTATTGTAGTCATTCTTATTAGCAGTTAAAGTGGGGAGGGGTTTACAGAGATAGGAAATTGGTGGCTCTTCGGGTGTTGGTAGAAGATAATGGTTAGCAGCCATAGCTAGTATGACCAATGGCCATAAATGTCGGGAGCTATAATTCAGCAACACCGAGAAATTGCTCATTCTTGGCTTACAATTTGTTTTTCTGGTGCTGCTAACTGAATGACTCCTCTGACTTTATTTGCTGCTGTCCAATATCTTCAATTACATTCATATTAGCCAAAGAGAAAAAAAAATAGAATGCAAAGTTCTACACACATGGTTGTAAGTAAAAACGGGAAGAGATGCAATATTAATAGCACAGGCATGCTGACTTCATGCATGCACACATGGTCACCAAGACCAGTGACATAACCTATACTAACAAGCCAGTGGGCCCTTACGTAATTTTTGTAATGTAGAGCATTTAAATTTCATACTTTTTGAGAATTTTTTAAAAACGTTTTGGAGGTAAGGATGCTACATGGAATTTGCATGTATGTCAGCAGCGGCCCTACCATACACTATTACATTTTTGGAAAACAGTAGTCATGGCAGCAGCAGCATCACAACTTCTGGAACTGGCTTTAACTATTAAGCCTGATGGTTATCTCTGAATTCCATATTTAAAGCTTATTATTCTAAAGTATGAAGCGAATCAGTGTTGTTGAGACACGTGAAATCTGGATCTTCCAACTTACATACATTTTCCTGGCAGGCAGCCCCACTGGTTTCAGGAGGTCAGTTCCAAGAAATACAGGCAAAGGTGATCTGCCCCTCATAACGATGAAGGGGAGCTGGGAAAGCGTGCTTCTCTCTTGCATCCTTTGCAGTGCACAGAATGAAAACCATACGCTGTGCCAAGAGAGGTGAAGCTGAAAACAATTAAGAGATTTGGTTGGAACAAATCCCTGACATCCATCATCAGCATGCAATTCTCTATGAAACCAATAGGTATAACAGCTATGCAGCTGACAAGAGAACTTTGTCTACAGCTACTGCTCTCATAAATTCTGTTAAAATGTTTTACACTCATACGAGGCATGAGGTGTTCCCCCTCGCTGGCAGTCAAGAAGACCATATCCGCCCCAGAGCACCCTCATCTCCGCCCCAGTTTTCACTCTGTGTTGGACATTTGGAAGCAGTTTAGGGAAAGGAGAGAGATGACTTTCAGATTTTATGTATCACTGCTGATAAGGGTTCTTTTCAGCTATTCTCTCGCATCCTACAACTGGGAATTACAAGCAGGTTGAAGATTCAGGGAAGGAAAATGACATGTGGGCAGTTCTTCTCTTTCTCTTCTCAGTTCATTATACAAGGATTGGATTGTAGCATAGGATGATTTATTGGAGAGGGTGTTTTTTTGAGTGCTATAGGTGGCATTTTCTGGGTTGGAGTGCATCACAATTAGCAAAAATAGTGGATGGAGTCTTGCAGGGGAAGCTCTACTCCAGGAACATGTATAGGTTGTTAATGTAGTTACAGAAGGGGCAGAGCTAGTATCACAAGGCTCTCTCTACTACTTAGCATGTTGTAAGAACCAAAGTATCATAGTTTGTAACCATGGCTTATTGAACAACCATTTTGAAGTCATTGTTGTGGCTTATTAATAAACTGTTGACAATGGACTGGTACAATGCCTAATCCAAACCAAAATTCACAGATGTACATCCATCATTTGATCATTAAAAAAACACGGCATGGTTTAATTGCATGAAGCAGGTATGTCATGCTGAATATTGCACCATTACACATATTTACACTTGATTTACTAATGAAGGCAGCTGAGATATTTAACATAAGTCATCAATTGCCATCCCACCAGGGGACATGGTATTGAATAGTGCATGGCACTAAACAAATCTATAAAATATCATAAATTCATTAGAGTTGAAGGAAACTGCCATTTCTATTTAATATGATCTCCTGTTAAGAATTTCTTAAATAGTGCACAAATTAATACACAAATATTAGAACATATTTCAATTCATTAATACTTTTTTATGAAAAAGTTTGACTTGAATATTGCTGTAATGTCATATAAGTATTTATTAATTTATAACTATAATTTCTTGTCCGACCTGTGGCATCACAAATCCTGAAGGGATAAAAACTTTTCACTTCAGTCATTTCTTCCTCTATTGAGGAGAATAGTTTGCTTGGCTTTTGAAGAGGAAATAAAAATAAAATAGTACTTTATGTAAAGTGTAGAACATAATGTCTATGGAGATTCTCTGTTTCTGTTTTTCAAAATGAACATTGTTTTATTTTTTGCATTTAGTATTTTTAAAGTTGGCTAGTTTTTTTTTAATTGTGCTGGCTTTATGTAATACTTTTCTTTGAATTAATTAAGTAATCTGCTTTCTATACTGTTGGAATCTTTAAACTTGTGGTTAACATCAGAAAGACAAACCAACAATCAAATGGGCTCCTCTGGGAAAAAGTGCAAAAAACTATTTCTATACAGAAATACTTATCATCATTATCATCATTGGTGCAAAGCCAAACACAAGCAGACACATATCTCTTCTTTTAGCATATAGATCTAAGTAGCAACACAGTGCCAATCAATACCAATCAATATGCTGCCCCTTCCTAAGCACAGGATAGAATTTTTTTTTCAGCTTTTCAGCTGATGGTCTGGCAGCCAAATTCAATTCAAATGCCTGTTTAAATGAGAGGCCACATTATTCCTTTGCCATACTATTTTCTGAGCAATGTATTTAACTTTTTCCCTGTATTTATTACCAATGTAGCTGGATTGATGGACCGACAGACACCGAAAGGCAAGTTTTGACATCAGATTAGTCTAAAATCATTTCCCCCATTATAGCATTTTCCTCCTGAGTTGGATCCCAATTCCTAGATTTCCTGGCTATCTTAGCTAACTTCTGGGAACTGCACTTCATCCAGAAAAAGTCAAGGAACTATATCTGCTAATTTGTTAAGATAAGAGAAGTTGCTCTTTTGATTGGTACCTGGAAGGAAGAATAACCATCATCTCAATATTGATTTCAGTGGAATATATGTTGGGCTGATTGTGATCTAGACTGACTGTGTCAATTGATCACTATCTTACCATGCATGCAGATGTTATGTTTAGGAAAATCAATATGGTAGCAATCGTCTGCAAATCTATTATGTGCTAGAACAAACAAGAGCTTTGTGAATTTTTCTTTGTCTGTCAAAGAAAAAAAGAATAACATCACACAAAATTTGCAGAATTGATACAGCCTGTATAGCTATTCTTGGCACTCTGGCACTTCTTTAATGTATTTTTCTTGTAAATCTCACACAAATTGATTTCATTAAAGCTTGAGAGAAGTATTGCAGCCAGTTGCAGTAATGTGGAAATCTAGAGCAGGCTCTTTTCCAAACAAAAAGAGAAATTAGTTTACATTTTGAACACGAGCCCTTGCAAGATCGTTATTTACTTCTGGCATGGCTTCTGAAGTTGCTCATTTATCACTAACCAGGTATGGGCAGAATATTTCCCTCCCTCCACGTTTACAATGATATATATTCATACATAAATAATTTGCAATGCCAAAAATACGTCAAAGGAATTATGACTTGCAGGGCTAGGGCTGAAATGCTGCCAAATCCAATGTTTTATAAATTAGGGACTATGTGTGAAATCCATCCAGCTGTTAGAAGTATCCCATGTCTAATTATATTCACAGTTTCCCCCACCCCTAAAAAATTCTGCCTAAAGCTTAGCACAAAAATGAGTACAGTTACAACCCAGATCTAATGGATTCTCTCGAGATCGTCAAAACAGAAAGACAGTGAAGAAACAAAATTGGTAATCTGCCTATTTCTAAAAGGTTCAATACATAATTTTAAGCAGCTTTCATTGTTTTTGTAGTATTTTTATATATTAATGATTTACACAGGCTTGTGCCATCCCTACCTTTTCAGATGTTGTGAATGACTGATATAGAACATGCTCTTTTTGTTATTTTAGGGATCTGTCACTATGAAAGAAACAACAGCTGCACTATTGTAGTGGGCTCCATGAAGCAGGAAAGTTTGTCTACTTGTATTTTCCTTTCTGATCCATTTAAGAAGCTTTTCATTGTTTCCTAAGATTCTGTATTAATTATTAGGATTTAAGTTCAACTTCAAGTAGGCTTCAATACTTATTTCACAATTCTGTATCAACAACCTGGAAAGATGCTCATTTTAACTTGATGAAATTCATGTCTGAGTTGCCATGTGTAGGATTGCATCATAACTCTGCAATCCCACACTCATGTACGTGGATGTAAGCCTCATTGAGTCCCTCTGTCCAATTTTGTTCATCTGAATCAGAAATATTACTCTATAATATGTGGAAAGTCAGGATGCACCGAGCTAGTTGAAATAGTATGGCAGCCAAGGGAATAAGATGTCCAAGAGCTTAAATGATTTTTCAGTCCTTTCCACACTAGTGACTTATTGCTTCCTCATAGCATCACCTGGCCATTGCTGGAGTACTATAAAGCCTGTCTTCATTACTCCTGTAGGCCACAATGATAGTTGGATTAATAGAAGCTATAAATCACTAGTGTAGTATGGATATATGTTTTGTCCAAGCAGGCTCTTAATTGTGTTTTAGAAATAATTAAATCCCCTGCTCCTCCCCAAAAGAACTAGAAAAGGAAGCAATGATACTGGGCAGAGTGCCTCCTTTTACTGGAAGAGCAATGTTACAGTTAACCCAGAAGAGAGGACATGTTGTGGGTTCCTGTTGGCTAGGGAGCTACATTTGGCAGGTCCTAAGCAATGAGGAATAGTCTCCACCCCTACCCCAAAAGCAAAGCTGGCTTGATTCCTGTTGACTTTCTGGGAATCCCTCAAATCTGATTGTGCCATCAGGTCTGTGATGCCCAATGGACTGGTGAAATACTGAGGTAGCTCTATTGTCATTAATTTATTTTATTTGTTTATTTGTCGAGCATGTATTAGATAACAGATATAAGGATGAACATGATTATTAATACATGAAATGGATACGAATAAAAGCACAGGATGGTTGGTGTGGTTATTCATGCCCCTTACAGACCTCTTAGGAATGGGGGTGAAGTCAACAGTAGAAAGTCTAAGGTTAAAGTTTTTTGGCTTTGGGAAAGAAATCACAGAGTCAGGTAGTGTATTCCAGGCATTAACCACTCTGTTGCTGAAGTCATATTCCTTGCAGTCGAGTTTGGTGCAGTTAACACTTGTTCCTTGTATCTCTTCTCTTTTAGCTTTGTGCTTTTTAATAGTTTTAATAGAGTTTTTTAATAATACATATGGAACTTGATAATCTAAGTTAGAAGACTAAGAGAACTAATGACAATGCTTTGTACCCCAAAAGTGATATTGATTCGCTACATTTGCGAAGAACTGAAGGGGGTAGAGGACTTCTACAGGTGAAGAAAAAGCATGACCTGAATGACTATATTAAGAAAAGCCAAGAAACTTGCTGAAAGAAGTCAATCAAGGAAAATTCTTGAAGACAACAAAAATAAAGGCTGCAAAAATGAAGGGACTACTGAAACCAATTTGTTAATTAGAAGAATAAGCTAATGCATGATAAGTAGATGAAGAATATAGAAGGAATAGCTGATTTAAAAAACCCTCATGAAGGTTTTATTTGAATATCTCAAGGACAATCTTTGCTGATTAATTGCATGAAGGCAAACATGCAACATGTAACAAATAACAGAAAATGTTGTCTTTACAGTAAAAAGAACTGAATAATTGGTCATTGGATCAATAACTTCAGCAAAATTTCACAAACTCACTATAAGCAGCATCATGACTGAGTTGCCAGAATTATTCATTGGAAACTCTGCCAGAGGTTTGAATTTGGATGTAGTAAAAGCTATTGGGACCATCACGTTGAGGTGGTTTTGGAAAATGAATGGATTAAGTACTTATGGGATTTTAAGATCCAGACAGACAGGGTCATAACATGTCTGATATAACAGTTACTGCAAAGAAGAAAGTCTGGTTCATTGATGTTGCTATTCCAGATGATGCAAGAAGTGAGGAAAAAACCAATTGGAAAAAAACAACGAAGTATCAGGACCTGCAGACCGGAACTGAACACTTATGGAAAAGTAAATGTTATACCAATTGTGATTGGCAGCTTTGGAGCAATATCTCAAGGCCTTCCTCAATATCTGGAAATATAGAATTTTACCAGAACTGTGCGCTGGAATAGGTGAAAGAAATGCCACTTGCCTGCAAGCAAGAACCAACAAGATCACAAAATAGATAAAGTAATGGAAAATGAAGAAACTAAAATACTGTAGAATTCAGACAGATGAGCATCTGCCACATAACATTCGAGACTTAACAATTAATAATAGGGGGCCCCAATACCTTTCCTGCCCTGGGCTGCCAAGCCACAAAGATTGGGAACCACTAAATAAGAAAGGCAAAACAATCTAGATAGTAGACATGACAGTAGCTGGAGATAGCAGAATAGAAGATAAAGAATAGAAGATAAAGAACTGAAGAAAATCATGGTTTGTTGCACAGTCAGCCAGGTGTTTAAACTGGACTTGGCATTTTTACCCTTGTATTGAGTTTTTCCCATTGACCTGGGATAGGCTGATGTGGTTGTTTAATGATGCTAAAGGTATCATTGCACGATGTAAGCTATTCCAAATAAAGCTGTTGTTTGCAATTGACTGATAATGATATGTCAATGCCAATGGCATTAAAATAGTGTTTTGGGATTGCACTAAAGGCATCAGTCATTATTGATATGGTTTTTGCTTTCTTTTGCTACAGTTGTTCTACTTTTATTTGCAGGTCTTTGTATTTTATGATTTTCTCCAGTTCTTTATCTTCTATTCTGCTGTCTCCAGCTACTGTCTCCCTAACACAAAGCAGACCTGGCTGTTAATTCTGTTGGCTGCTTTGACCTAATTTCCCTGTCTCAAGCTGGTAAAATGGTTTGGCCTTGTCAGGTTTTTAGCCTGAGAAAGCTGTATGCACACCTGCAGAATGGAAGTTTTGTTCTCTCATAGCATTCCAGCTTTACAGTGAATAAGCCAGTGGACCACCAGTTGGAGTTTTGAATAAGGAAGGCAAGCATATTTTCAATTCCTAAGAAAATTATATTAATCTTATCTCTACAAGACTGCAATTTATTAGAGATCCTGTTTATAGTGAGGTGTTTAAAAGCCTGAACAGTTAGCAGACTCTGAATGAATAGCGTGCATAGGACAGAAGAAAACTGTTTTTAAAGAGACAACAGTTAAAGCGTAGTACTACTTGGAAAGTACAGAGGCTGCTGTAGGTATCATCTTACCTGAGAATAAGGTAATTATTCTAGACTATTGCTAAGTCTGGATCGAATAGACCATGCTGTCAGCAAGGCTGCAAATTCAAAGAGTCAATGCAGCTGAAACAAAGGTCACAATGCTTAGAAGTAAATCATGCCAAGTTTGGTTAGATGTACTCTCAGATAAGTGTAGCATTGTAACCTTCAGTGAAATCATAAGCAAACTTGCCCATTAACTGTTCTCAAGAAGCCGCTTACCATGGAATGGAATTTAGCAAGTAGAATTCATCCTCCATATAAGGCAAATAACCTGGAAATGATTAAAATTGAGCGCAGAAATCAGAAATGTATAGTAAACATCCAAAAAAAGGTAGAATCTCGACAGGAAAAAAAACATTCATGTATTGCACAAAGAACTCACATAAATTGGCCTTTAAACAAACTCACCCACTCCTCTTCTCCCACTATCCCAGGATAAATGCGGAAGCAGAAGCTACATATAGAAAATCAGAGGTATTTTCTGGGGTCCTGTTTGCAACAATAATGAGGCAGCATGAAACACCAGGCTAAATATTGAGGGTAAGACCTTAATACTTATACCAGTTAAGTGATCTCACAGAGCTTCTTCTTGACCCACCACATATTGAGAACCAGATGTTGTTTTATCCCCTAGACTGCTGGGATAAAAGATCCCATTTCAATCTGTATATAATCAGGTTCAAAGATAATAAGAGCAGCAGCCGGGGCTTGGAATGCCAAGATTGGGCATGGAAGAAAAATAGGAAAACCGTGGACTCCTAAGAAGTAAAAATAGATACTATATTGAAGAATAGCATTGCATCATACAAGAGACACTATCTGAAGGTATTCCGTTATTCCGCAAAGGAGAAGCTAAATTAAACAAAATATAAGGAAAAGGCCTCTCTCCCTCTCATACAAATATATATATCAAGGCAGGGTTCTTTTGAGTTTCTTTCTCACATTTTCCTCTTTCCCGGGACTAAGTTGTCACTTATTTAGCATTAACTGTCCCTTGCATACCTTCTTCGAGGCTGGGGGTCTTCAAACTTGACAACTTTAAGACTTGTGGACTTCAACTCCCAGAATTCCTCCTCCAGTCACGTTAGCTCAGGAATTCTGGGAGTTGAAGTCCACAAGTCTTAAACTTGCCAAATTTGATGACCCTTGTTCAAGGCTATCTAGCCATTTCTCTATGGTGATAGAAAAGGGGTGCAATTGGATTCACTGGCTGGCAGGGCCTTAAGAGATCCTGGTTGTTCATTTTTTGGGTAGTTTGGCAGCTTTTCATACCTGTCATCTAGAAAGTAAAATTTATCCATCATTAGAATCATAGGAGTCTGCAGGATCTTACTACTTGTATCAAAATGACAAAAGCAGCATTGAAGAATTATGTTACTCCTTTTATTTTATTTTTATTTATTTATTTGATTTGTCAATCGCTTACAAGATAATAGGGATAAGTATAAACATAGTTATGAATACATGAAATGGATACATATAAGAAAAATAAAAAGAAACAATAGGACAGGGACGGTAGGCATGTTGGTGCGCTTATGCACGCCCCCTACAGACCTCTTAGGAAAGGGGTGAGGTCAATAGTAGACAGTCTAAGGTTAAAGTTTTTGGGGTTTTTTATATGTGTGTAAATAAAAGTTTTTTATATGTGTGTGAGAGAGAGATTGCAATACATATACAAAAGGGGTTATAGATTAAACTATAACCAGCTTTTGTTATCCTGCCCACTTGATCCAGGCACCACTGATTGGCTGGATAACCACTTCTGCCCATTTCTAAACAGCAAACTGATGGCTTAGAAAAAAGCTTCCCCCATTGTCTTTGCTTGTTGAACTTGGCTGGGAAGGTCACACATGACAATTGAATGACCCCAGAGCATTGCAACCATTGTAAATACATGCCAGTTGCCAAGCACCCAAAGTTTGATCATGTAAGGGATACTGCGATGGCCGTAAATATGAGGATTGGTTGTAAGGCACTGTTTTTCAATGCCATTGTAACATTGAATGATCACTAAACAAATGATTGTAAGCCAAGAGCTGTTTTATGCAGTAAATAAAAGGTGGACATGCTTTGCCATTTTTACTGCCATTGTGTGGACTTCGGCTAGTGCTTGATGATATTTTGGCTTTACCTTAGATATCTTTTCACTTGCTTCATTTTCCATAGTTGTTCCTTTGTTTCCCCATTGAATAACAGTGGTTATACTGGTCCTGGGAGTCACAAAGAATGGCTAGCAGACCTCACATAGACATAGGATTCCCCTTCAGTTGTGCAATGAACAGGCCGTATAGCAACATGAGCTATTTTATTTTTGAACTGAAAATGCCCTTTCAAATACAATACATATGTTCCTAACCTATTCCACCACACACACCCCGTCCTTCCTAGATCAATGCTATCATTGGCAAATTTTACTAGTGTCTTTCAAAAAAAAAATTTTTTTTTTGAAACACCTTCAAATGATTAAATTTACCTTTTTGAGGTAACACTTTCATCTGGACCAAAATCACACCCTCCATTTTGTTTTCCTTGGACTTAGTTCTTTAAAACATACATCTGGAAAGAAAAACCACAAAATTCCAACCATCATAAAAGAATGCACAGCACAGGAGCTGGATGATTTTTTTAAAAAAAACATTTTCTTCCTTTTTCTAAGAGGAATGTGAAGTGTTTGCATTCATGATATCCAAAATGTTCAGCATATCAAAGGCTATGTAAATGAGGTAAGGTATAATTGTTCATAAGCAGTTAATTCTGATGGATGTTTTCATAATGTAGTCATTGAGTTTTTCAATACATTGTAAAGTGGTAAGGAAAGGAGAGCAATTACTTTAAGGTCTAGGTAGCTCCCTCTTTCCTGCTCCTGTGTAGTTAATCAATGTCAGATCCCAAAGGCTGATTCAGTTGGTTTATACATACTCCATTTCACTTTTTCTTCTCTAAAAGACTGTTTGCCACAAAGTATAAACACCAATTACAATGCTGATAAGTAAAAAAACATATAATGCATTACCTCAGTGACAATGAAATAAGTGTGTGAGTTGCTGAATAAATTGAAATCACACCTGTTTCTTTTTCTTTCTTTTTAAAAGTGGCCAAATGTGCAGTTCTGTTATATTTAAAGTATAACTGGTTTTATCCTGAAAGTGCTACATTCAAATCCAAGCTATACACATGGATTTATCTCAAGCTAATCAGACTCCACAAATTTAGATTTGCTAGTTTTGAACTGAACCAAGGGACTTTATTTTATAACCATAAAGGCATGCCTGTGAAATAGCCATAGAGAACTCAGCTGCCAGCTGAAATCATGCAATGTAAACAAATGAGATTCACATTCATGTGAATATCCAAAAGGCACATCAGAATGAATTTTGATGCTTTAATGCAATATGCAACAGAATGAAAAAGATGTAAAATGCAAAAAGGAAGTTAATATTTCAAAGGAATCACGGTGCCTCAGTGGGATATATATTGGGAGGTATGCGTAAAATGATGGAACATTGATTGAGTTCTCTTGGCCACAAAGATTGATGTGTGTGTGGGCTTTTCTGCAGGTCACATTAGAAAATCCCATTTAAAATACAAAGTTATAATTGATCTTCATTGATTTGGAAAATGGACAGGCATCTTATTTAATAGAACTTTTGAAGATTAAGCTTGTGTCTACTTTTATATAATTGCTGTTATGGGATAAACCACAGCTGATGATACACTGCATATGAGCCAGTCCTTAATTTTACATAGAACATAGTTAAAAATAGATAAAGAGACTTCTGGTAATAGAGACAATTATTCCACGGTTGTGAGCATTGCAGAACATTGAGTTCATAATCTTTTATAAAAGTTTAGAGCCTCCTCCTGAAGGAGAACCACCTACTTGTGAATCTGACTACTTGAAATGAAGATAAGTTGTATTATTTTTAAGCTGTTTACGTATATGAGAGAACAAGCCTTATGCCCTTTTTTTTTTCAGCTAAACCCTGTTTAGATTATTTCAAGGATCTTTTGCTAGTCACCAGGCCAACTGTGGGACTCTGTGGCCCTGAAAAGTGAAGAAAGACATTTTGTATAATCATTCATATTTTGTAAGATAAACTAGTCAATTAGTTTTACAAGATATTAATATTATGAAGTCATATTGATCTAGTTTCAGTACATTTATTGCTGGAAAGGCCATGACATTCATCTCTATTCAGAACCATGTATAAGTTACTGTATAGCCTATTGCTAGAGTCACATGTTCTTTTTAAACCAGAATTCAACCACTGCAGCCACTAAGCAGCAAGGGAATTCCTTTTTAGGTCTTTCAGAGATTTTTCTGCTGACATGAAAGGTATGCTTCCCCATCATTTGGGTCTGGGAAACACCTGTTACTGTAATGTAGTCCCTATCTCCCAAATATCTCTACTATGCAAAAATAATAATAAATGTGACCTTAAGCCACTAATAATAATCAGGTTTGCTTTTGGCCTGGAGCCTTGTACAGGTAGTCCTCCACCTGCAACAGTTCATTTAGTGACCGTTCAAAGTTACAATGGCACTGAAAAAAGTGACTTATGACCGTTTTTCACAGTTACGACCTTTGTAGCATCCTCATGATCATGTAATCAAAATTTAGGTACTTGGTAACTGATCCATATTTATGAGTGATGCAGTCTCCCAAGGTCATGTGATTGTCTTTTGTGACCTTCTGATAAGCAATGGGAAAGTCAATGGGGATTCACTTAACAATCAGGTTACTAACTTATCAACGACAGTGATTCAACTTAACAACTGAGGCAAGAAAGGTTACAAAATGGGGAAAAGGCTTAGCTAAATGAGAGAACCTTCAGCTAGTATGGTCCAACTCTGGAAAATAAACCGATGTATTAAGGAAAAGGGTCACTGATATAAAGAAAATTCAAAGGGGGAGGGATAAGGGGGGAGTAAAACCATCCACATAGACGGAGGTTTAAGCTACCATTTTTGAGAAATGGATCTGCTGTCACAAATGGATTTTTCAACATGTGTTCTTAATTTCTTTTCACTGGCTTTTTGCCAATCAGACATCAGTCCTAGATTTTTGGCTTTCATTTTTAACTAGCAAAAACCATGAGGTCCTTAATGCAAATGGACACAAACATTTTTCAATACACTGATTATAGAAAAGCAGCTCTTTTAAAAGATCCATTCAAATTCATCTAGTTAATCATTCACTCTCATTTTAATAGAGTTATGGGCTCCTTAGCAAAATGAACAAACATAAACCAAACAGTGCGTTAAGGGATTATTAAAATACCTTTACTGAATTGAGTGGAAAAATGATTATAGAAAGAGAAAGAGATTTGTAAGTGGTTTAACATTTTATTTTTCAGCTGAAAAACATGGATTGTTGTAAAAGGCATTAAAAATAACAAATGATAGAAAATCATTTTTTTAAGTAATCTGAAATAGACTGCAGTGGTAAAATGTTATTAAATGTCCACCCACCTCTCTTCAAAGAATGGTCCATTCTCTCCAAAATAAATATAATGAGTTCATATATGTAACCAAATAAACTATCACTTTTAACAATCTTTGAGTCTGTGTGTCTTCCCTCCTTTTTTTCTTCTTTTTCAATGACAGATTTTGTAACCCCACCCAACTGAAGATTTTGTACAGATTCTTTTTGTCACTTCAGTAATAAAAGTATTTAATATATTCTTTCATATTCCACATGTTTGCGTTTGTGTGTGTGCGTACGTGTTTATGTGTGTGTAGGTGTGAGAGAGAGAGAGAGAGATGGAAATGGAGATGGAGATGGAGCTATGTAATGATTAAGATGTTAGATTAAGTTCTGGAAGATCTGGATTTAATGCACTCTCAGCCACTTGCTGTTTCTCAGTCCAGCATATCCCACACATCCTGGTGAAAAGGAAGGAGAACATGCTGTGTATGTCTTCTTCAGCTCTTGGAGGATAATATTAATATTTAACTCTTAATAAATAACCAGACATACATGCAGAAGAGTGTGTGTTTGTGCACTTTTTATTAAAATGCCATTAGGAAAATACATCTGCTTACAAAATAAAAGCATTTAACTACAACTGCTTTAAAAAAACTTTTGGAAATTAACAAAACAATGACAGATTGAAATCAATGTAAAAAAGATAAATTCAAAATGATGTTTTTTTTTAATCATAAAAGGATGGTGGCATGTAATGAATTCCAAACAGAATGCATTTCAGTTCTTGAGAATGAAAAAAGAAAAACCTTTGTCTTTCTGGGAATTATGATGTTGTTGAGGTACCATTCCATTTCTATCTATTGGTAGATATTGTTCTGACTGTCAATTACAGTTTTTGAGCAGAAGAGTAAATGCCACCATTTTGTCACTTCTTACCTCAAAGATAAAAGAAATGGGAGGCTGTTATGAACGAATGTATCTGTGACACTGGAGAATAACTTTCTTACTTCCATCATATGCAAGTTAAGATTAACATTCTTCAAGGTTTGACAAGGTGACTTGTGCAAAACCTTTGAAACAAGCACTTCACACAATGTGTTGGTCCGCACAATTTTTCTCCACAAGGTATTAAAGATGGGACTAGAACTTACAGTCTCCTGGTTTTTAGGCCAGCATCTTAACCACTACACCAAACTGGCTTGATGTTTTTATGTTTACTCTCATCTTAGTTATTTTAGTTTAATTTTTCAGAAATAGTGGGAGTGGATTGTTGGGAAATTTGTTGGCAGTTGTTAAATGAGGTCTACCTTGTATTTTGGTTATTATGCCTGCATGGAATTATGCTGCCTGTCAAGGAGCAGCTTTACAATTTGAAGATGCTCTGTAATTCCATTTGCCTTGTAGAGTTTTAGATAGTAGAATTAGTGAAGGGTGTTTATTAATGATATTGATGGGGGGACTTCATTGGATGCAGCTTTTTGTGTTATGCTTTAGTTTGGCACAGTTTTGTATCAATAACACCTGGGGAATTTCAGAATGTATTTTTACATTTACTATGAAAGTTAGTACAAAATGTAGTGGCAATCGTCTCTCATTCATCGAAGAGCTGTCTGCTTCTTTAGAAGCCCAATTAATGCAATTGTATTATCCTGAACGTTCAAAGACTGGGAAATAAAGATTTCACAAGGGCTACCTCCCTTGTCCTTTGCATCTCAATAGATCTTCGTTTGAAGGCCTTCCATCCCTTCCTTCATAGGTGAGTATGTACAGGATTGTTACAGCCATAATTTGAACCCACATTTTGGAGCATCTTGTTCCTCATCACCTAATATATTTCTGGTTTCAGCTACCTTGGTGATTAGGGAGAAATATTTTGGAAATCAGTTAACTAAATATCTTTTTAGTTTATTATGTCTGCCTACTTGACTCTGCTGTTTTTGTTGGGCACTGTATGGTTTTGATACTAGCTTTCTTAGTGGATGAGGGGTTATAGTAATAATGTTATTATTATTTGTGTTGTTATTTAAAGCATGTTTAGATATTAAAAGCCTTTCCAAACCCAGACAACTTTTTAAAAATAATCGAAGATTTAATGGACAGTTTATGATCTAAGGAATGAGCAGTTTATGATCTAAGGAAATATAGGCCCAAAACTCAGGCATCTAGGAGGATCAAAGCAGCTTTAAATGGTTTATTTTTGTATTAGATTTATATGTCACTGAATCTTTTCTTACTGCCAGCAGCTACATTAGAAATATGCAATATAAATTAAATGACCATGGCAAAAATCCAAAATGAAAAGAAAAAGAACACGATCCATTAAATCAATAAATTAATAAGCAACATTTAACCTATTAAACATTATAGCTGTGAACAGTGATAATGATCATGATAGAATTAATGATTTTAACATTCCAGCTATAGTTGTTTTACAGTTTAATTACATTAAGTCAAATATAATTTTCTTCTGGGCTTGGCGTGTTATTTGTTTTTTTAATATATAAACATGTATTAGAATAGTTGCCAAATCTGAAAATGGCAACAATTAAATTTTCATTACCAATAAAACTGGTTCTTATATACATTTTAAAAGATGCTGCTCACCGGTGCTTAAATTTACATTGCAAAAACTTCCAGTAAACATATATTTCATTCCTTCAAGTTTTCTGGAATTCTAAATTGTAAAAAGGTTAAGAGTTAAGATGAAATCTAGTGAACTCTTTCTAACCCTCAAGTTGAGAGTGAAGCAAACCAGAAATATACCAATACTTTTGTCTGTAAGAAAACATTATTTCCTGAAAAAGTAGACCTTTAATTTTATTTATTGCATATGTTTAACAGTCTGCTGCAGCTCCACATGGAACAGAATCTATCCTGCTAGAGATCCAACACTTGTAAACTCAAGGAAATTGAAATAATTATACATGAAAAAAGTGCTGTAAAAGATGGATTAATATCAGTCCTCTTGCTGCTGTTAAGTTACTCTCTAAGGAGGTTTACAATTTATGTATATTAAGGCAGTGAGTTTATATTTTAAATTAGAAATCCTTTAACACTAGCCTAACTAGCAAAAATGCTGCATCCCAATATTTAACAAGAAAAAATAGGCGATATATAGGTTTGAGCACAATAATAAATAAATTATCAATTTTTCAGAGACATATAAATATATCGGGGAAGTATAGTACTGTAGAATTCAACCCTTCATATAAAGATGCTATAAATAACATGATATGTACTATATTGTGCACATGAATACCCACAAATCTTAATGTTAGTTACTGAGCCCAGCCAAGAAGTGAATGATGAGCTGGAATGAAAGATAAAGTTACTCAGATTATCTGTGTTACAAATCATATATGTATGTATGTGCTTCATTTTCCATGGATTCCTATCACCAGAAATGTGATCTTTGCAATGGAAGGAGATGCACACACATACAGATACATACAGATACACAACACACCAAAAATATTGCAAACACCTTGGCTTTTTTCCACAGGCAAATAGTATCATATGATAATAATCTCAGATTCTATTGTTACTGAATGTTGCTATCATATTTATTTCCAATGAGAGTTCAAGGATTATACATAATTCTCCTTATCATTTTATTTCTTCACCGTAAGTCTTTAAATTGGGTTAGACTGAAATTGGTAGGCCCCAAATTAGGGAGTACTTGAAAAGAGTGAATGCCCCCATAAAAAAGTTGTCCATTGATGGAAACCAGCTGTTGTTCCATTTCTCTGCTCTTTCAGTTTGAAGCACATGAGACCTACCTTTTATATGAAAAGAGAGACATTCCATTATGTCTTATAACAAAAGTTATCAAAAGAATGCTTATTAATAACTGAACAGTGAAAGCTCTTCACAGAAGAGCAGGGAAAGATTGATGATGGCACACACACGGAGGGAGAAACAGAGGGAGCTGCTTCTGATTGAAATTAAATAAGTGCAAACTGTGAAGAGATCCAGGAATGAACACTTTAACCTGGGCAGTACAGTTTGAATGCACTTGGCAACATCAGTTTTTTTTTTTTAACAGAACAGTATATTTTTAAACAGAATATTAGAGTTGGAAGGGACCTTGGAGGTCTTCTAGTCAAACCCTATACCACTTAAGACAAACAGTTCTCCAATCTCTTCTTTAAAAGCTGCAGTGCTGGTGCACCTACAAATTCTGGAGGCAAGTTGTTCCAGTGATTAATCGCTATAACTGTCAGGAAATTTCTCCTTACTTCTAGGTTGCTGTTTTTATTTTGGCTGTCTATGGCAGGTCTTTGCAGATGGGATAGATTACATGTAAATCACAGTACAGTTATTTCTCTGGTACCCGGTGTATACATACTGAGACCATGGAGAAGAATCCCTGGATGAATGCACAAACAGGTCTGTCTGTGTTTCCACATGTGTGTTTTACAAAGCTTATTATAGTAGCTTCTGCAGTACACTTCCTCTTTCCTTATTATATTTAAAATGGCAGACAATGCCTCCAGAATCACCACTGAGAGGTTAATAAAAGGGCAAAAATATGTCACATAAAAATAAGCATGCATCTTCTTTTATTTGGGCAAACTTTGCCACTGTTTTTGAAGGGGAAAATATAGTTCCAGTGCACATTTCTTAAGTTGTAAAGAAGGACCAGTGCTGGTAATAATTGTGGGGCTATGTGCTTGGGATGAGACATTTTTATTTCATTATGGATATCAGCTTACAGCCATTAGTAGAGCAGACTGCTCTGGGCCAAATCCTTGTGTGTGTCTCTCTCTTTCTGTGTATGTATGCATGCATGAGCACATGTTCTCTCCCACATCTTATCACTAGATCTTCTTCCATTATTCAGGCTTTTAAAAAGAAGGAGGCTTTAAGTGCACCATTCTCAATGACTTGTCTCTGCTCTCTGGTCAGAACAGTCTGAAATAGGTTTTTATTGGAAATCATTATTTATACTCCTCTGTTGAAGAGAGAAATATTGATTGTCTCACCATAATAGTTACCAGACTACAGAATATATATCAGAGTAGCTACAAGTAGGCTGACAAAATGTCAGTGGCAATTTTTTTATGTTGCTTTTACCACTTAGAATGCTGGGGTTTTGGAAAAAGGAAGTGGTTAACTTCCTTTTTCCATAGCTTTTTCATACCATCTGACAGGGACCTTCTACTTGGTTGGCTGACACATTATGTATTCCCAAGCACAGAGATTTCAAGAACATGTTTCAACAGTGGCACCAGAATTCCTGAAAGATGTAGTTGTCTGTCACCTTATGAATTGTTTCACCTACACATCCTGGTTACAGGTTTTCTGAACACATCTGGTTATGTGGAGAGATTGTTTCACCTACACACCCTGCCTATGACTGGTTACAAGTTTTCTGAACATATCTGGTTATGTGGAGAGACGGGGGAGGGAGGGAGGGGCAGAGAAAGAGAGAGAGAGAGAGCACCATTATGAATTCAGCAACATGTCAAGGACCTCAGCTCTGTGTTCACATTAGTAGTCTGTAAAAATACATGATTTTCTCAAAGTGTCTTAGGTTTCTATTTCCTACAATCTCCTGATGGTCTTGCAAGATTCATTGCAAGGTATTCATTGGAAAGGTGAGACTTAATTTAGAAAAATTCAGCCACATCTTTTTTTTTTCTGAGTCTTCACATATTTCTGTGCCCAACAAACAAGGCTCAAATGCTGTTTGTATTTACTTTTATTTGCAAACAAGAACAGTTATATTGAAGCCACAAGCGGTAACTCCAGAGACTTGCACATGAACTCAATTAAATACCACTCAGAATGGTAAACCAAAGATATAGATAAAGTAATGCAGAGGTTGAGGGGGGAAAGACTCATGAAAACAAAACTAACTTAAAAGTAGAGTGAGTCCTGATGGGATTGAGGTGGGGGACGGGAAAGAAGAATGGCATTCCATTTCTTCTTAGATTGTCTTTATTCATTCTATATAACTGAGATTGTAAAAATGTGTGGTGTAGGGTTTCACATTTTATACTATTAAGCCTTAGTCTGTAATCCAATACATTCTTACCTAGGAAGAATAAATCCTATGAGCCCATTTGGGACTTAGTTGAGTCCTTTGGGGACATACCTAAGATTAAACTGTTAGTCTCTTTTATTTTTAGTTATCACTGAAAGGACATTACATACCAGGATTACAGAGGACAGTTTACTAATGTAAGAACAGAAATAAAAGAAGGACTGGGAGTGGGAGAATGTTGCTTTTGAGACCGTAAAATTCTTTAATAACATGTAAACTATGCTCAGTTTATGATTTGCTGTGTAAAGTTTCTTTCTATTGATCTTTGATTAATTCTAACTTAAATTTTTGAATCACTTACAACTTACCTTTCACTGTAAAAAGTTGTCCATTACTTTTTGTTTTCCTGACTATAGCAATAGCACTTAGACTTATACAGTGCTTTACAGCCCTCTCTAAGTGGTTTACAGAGTCAGCATATTGCCGCCAACAATTTTGGGGTCCTCCTTTACCCACTTTGGAAAGATGGAAGGCTGAGTCAATCTTGAGCCTGGTGAGATTTGAACTGCCAAATTGCAGTCAGCCGGCAGTCAGCAGAAGTAGCCAGCAGTACTGCACTCTAACCACTGCACCATCACAGCTTCTAATGTTATGATGTTAACAAGGGCAAAATATTGATAGAAGAGTCTGGTGTCAGCAAGATCTTTTAAAGGCTGCTGAATTCATATCAAGACATCATGGATCCCTATCCTGGGCCATTAAAAATAGATAGGAAATGATGTGAGAACAGCCACTTTAATTAGGAATAATATTCTTAATGTAATTCAGGGGTGGGATTCTACCAGTTCGCACCTATTCACTAGAACCAGTTGTTAACATTCTAAGCAGTTTGGAGAATCAGTTGTTAGAAGAAATTACTGGCCTAACCCTGTAAGGAAGGCAGGAAGGAAACATTCTGGTGTTGCTTACAGAAACTGCCTCTCCATTAACCCTTATTACATACTTGGCAGGACTAGACTTCCTGTTTCTGGAACTTCTCTAGAGTTTTTTCCCCTCCTTTGCTAGTACTTTACTTGGGTGGAGTGACCATTCAAAGTTACAATAGCACTGAAAAAAGTGACTTATGGCCATTTTTCACACTTACGACTGTTGCAGCATCCCCACAGTCATGAGAGGCCAGGCGAGGAGATGCATGCCTCAATGTGAGTGATATTGAGTTGGCCATGCCCAGCTAATAACTTGAACACCAAGCCACGTCCACCCAGTCACATGACCACCAAGCCACACCCACCAACTAAGCCATGCCCACAGAACTGGTTGTTAAAAATTTGAATCCCACCCCCGATGTAATGTCATTCTGACTTGTTATAGGAACATATACAGGCTAAGTCAGAGCATGGGTCTGAAGCTTGCTATTTTATTACTTATTTGTTTATTATTTAAATTTATTATAGTTGCCCAGCTCCAATGGATTTTGGTGGCATACTTCTCATTTTCATGCTGTATCACCTCTCATATCATTCTGGGTTATTAAATAATGCATATGGTAGGTAGGTTTCCATGGGAAACCTATATTGTTATTGTAAGTTTCTTTGTTCAGCGCCACCATGACTTTGAATGATTATCATTAAAATCAATAAATGGAGAACATGGCTAAATTACATTACACTGCCTAAAATGGGAACTGTAGTTACTCTGGTCCAAAGTCTAGGAAAGAGCTGGGTCTTAAGCATCCATAACTACATGTACTGCTGCATTTTGGATCAATTGTAGCTTCTTAATGGTCTTCAAAGGCAGCATGTTGCAATAGTCCACTTGGGAGGTAACAAATACATGAGTAGCTGTGAGCAATTGTTGTCACTATCAAGAAATTTCTCCTTATTTCTGGATTGGTTCTCTCCTTGATTACTTTCCATCCATTGCTTCTTGTTCTGCCTTGAGGTGCTTTGGAGAATAGGTTGACTCCCTCTTCTTTGGGCAGCCCCTTAAATAGGAACACTGCTATCATGTCACCCCAGTCCTTATGTTCATTAAACTAGACATATCCAATTCCTGTAACTGCTCTTCATGTGTTTTAGCTTCCTGTAACCAGCTATGCAAAAATTCCTTTAAGCTGCAAAAAGCTGAAGGGCAAATAATTGGCATGTAGGAAAAGCCATCATCTGCAAAAGGTTTATGTTATCTTCTGACTTTCAAATGGATCGTTTTGAATTTATTTCTCCAACCCTTTACAATCTATGTCAAGTCAGCTGGGGTATTTTTTTTAGATCTTATTCTTTTGCTCTTGACTGTTTAGTCCAATCTAAATAAATTAAATGTACAAATGCAAGTTCCTCTTCAAAATTATGTCAATATTTTGAGCAGGGGACACGAAAATTACAGTTTCTATAGAATTCCAAACTAAACAAGCTTTAGGGAACTACATACAACGATGAAGAGATAATGTAAGAATTCATAACTTAATCCACTCACATTGTGCTGATATTACATTGCTTGTGCTTAGAATCTACCATGAAAGTTTGGAGTATGTAGTTTTAGATATAAAAAAATAGTGTCGGTAAGAATGGTAGTTTATTCAATAGAAAGTCTATTCTTTCCCAGTTAGAAATATCAGAGTCCTTCTGATCTTCAGAGAACAGAGTTTCAAACTGTCTCTAGCACTGGTCTTTGTGGTGCAGAGAAAGGTGGGCCTTATCTTTAGATACTATCTAATATTATTTCACTTATTATTGTTGGCTTAAGTAGAATAGAAGAGTTATTATGGGATTTTTCAATAACTATTGAAATGATTTTTACCATCTCCGGTTTTTATGAATTTTGACTAGAGTCAGGGTTGTTTGCAGGAGGGGAGAGGATCCAAAAAAGTTAAGATGGTAGACCTACTTCATAATTGAAGTTCTACTCTGTTTTATGGTACCACTTGTAAAAAAAGCTTCAATCACATGGTCATGGACACCACCACCTTATTTTTTTTTAGTACATGTGTACATACTGTACATGGATGCCTGCTGTCAGTGAATCATTGGTCCATTATCAGAGATACTTAACCAGGGATAAGTAATAACCCAAGTCATCAATTAATCAAACATTCTAGAGAAGAATCAAATAAATTGTTCTTTTTCTCATGACTTAGAGTACTGGGGATAACATATGCAATTGGATAAAGTATTTGATATTGTATGTTTTATAGTCAACCAATATAATTCATGTGGCTCAGAGCCAAGGAGGTCCCCTGACTATATAATGTGATATATTTTTATCAAACACTTTTACAGTGTGGCAGTGAGATCAGAAATTATCTCACTATATTAGGGTTTCTTGTATGGCTTTTGCACCAAAAATTTTGTCTTTGTACCTTATGGAGGGTTCAAAAGAGAATTTTTCAAAACTCTCAAGGGTTTTTCTTTGTTGCTTGTGACCAATAGACAGCATAACAAACATGTGTAAGTTCACTTTGTTAACTGCTGTTTATGGTTTAAATTATCAATACAGTGAAAGAAGAACTACGTTAGTATTTGGGGACTCAGAATAATTTGGTCTGTCTTATGTGAAGTTATAGGGCAGTTGTTTTAAGAAAAAAGCTTTATTCTAAAAGCATCACCAAAGAAAGATGCTGTATCAGGATGATTTCTTATTTCTAACAATTTCAGCTATGAAATTCATTGGTTTTTTTAATTAATAATCATTGATCAAAATACATTGCTATTGTAGAGCCAAAAAGGTGTGCTTCATATGAATTCTGTGAAACTGCCACACTAGCATTCAACTGCTTATTTTCAAAATATGAAGGATTAAAGACTTTTCATAAAATAATTTTTAGAGATCCAAGTGGCCATTTTTCCATGCACATATCATTTTTTGAATGGATGGAAATGGGTCTCCATAGAAGAGGAACGGACTTGTTCAACATTCCTGCTAACCAATTTACCATGGAAAAATAGCAAACATAGATGACTTCAGCCCAATTTCTGGCATGCTTCAATGGTTTTGTGAATCGGTCAGTTTCTCATGGCTCTATTCAAAACACATTTACTTTGGATTCACTGGTACTTTACAGACTTTAAAGCACTTAAACAAAATAATTTTAAAACTGAAGGAGTTGCCAATGGGTTCACACAATCCATTAAGTTATTGACAAACCAGGCTTATTATGGCTGACTTGGGGTCAATAAGAAAGTGTGTTTTGACCAATGGATTCAAATATCTCTGTGTGCATTTCCTCTTCCTGTAGTCAGATTGTAGTATAACTAACATAAATGAACTTGTTTTGAAGAGTTGGGCAACTTCAACATAAACTTGAATGAATTAATGAACAACTATTTTCAGATCTAATGAAATTACCTCCTCTTCAGGGGATAAGGTGAAATGTAAAGAAAAGAAAAACATATTCCAGAAAGTGGGAACCAAACGGTAGGACATTTTTATGAAATTCCAGAAATAACAACATTAGCAAAACAACAACAACAACCAAACTTGGTGAAATTCAAAATCTGGTTTTGGGGGGGGGGGGGTTTTGCTTGTTATTGAAATGTGGTAAGATGTTTGTGTGCGTCTCCATGAATTGGCCATGTGTCCATGTATCCTTAATTTGTACTTTTTTCTTTTGTTTATTTAATTCCCTTCATATCCAGATAGCCTACAGCTACATATTATATAGAATGAAGGCAGATTTATGACGATTAAAAACTTTAATTGTGCTTTAGCAAACATGCTCTATGCACACTATGCAATCTGACAGAAAGCCTTCCGCTACTGTTATTTGATCATATGTTTCACATCTTGGGCATTCCTGCCTTTCACTCAGCCCTCTAAATATGTTTGTAATCTGTAGTTTACAATCTGAAATCAGAGGTTGTAAAAACATTTTGCCTGGGAAAGCTACTCTTTAGGCAGACAATCTTGTATCATTACAGTATCATTATTTCAGGTTGCAATGAGCTGGAGGTATTAGTTATGCTTTATTCACACATAACTTGTATTTTGCATTTTTATTATGTATTTCACCATGACTCTTCAAAAGTAAATTATCCATTGAAACTTACATACTAATTATCTGGAGGTTTGTGAAGCCAATAAATAACTTTTCTTGGTTTTCCTGGAAAACATAACTAAATGTCAAAACATAGGAAAGTAATGTATAAAAGAAATGGGGGGAAATTATTTGGGCTGTAGATCTCATTTAATTATTCATATTTTTGGTTTGCCTGTTATCAGTATAGACCACTTCTAGCGCTCTAATGCAATTCAAAAAGTAGATAGCTAGGTACCACCACATTTCTGCTGCTTTTTCTCAAAAACACCTGCTGTAGATCCTATTATAGCAGGTTTAACTTACTAGCAAAATAGTGGAAATACTGGTAATCCTCAAAGTACGACCACAATCGAGCCCAAGATTTATGTTGAGAAATTTGTTAAGTGAGATTTGCCCCATTTTATGACTTTTCTTGCCACGTTTATTAAGTGAATCACTATAGTTGTTAAATTAGTAACACGGTTGTTAAGTGAATCTGGCTTCCCCATTGATATTGCTTGTCAGAGGTCACAAAAGGGGACCACGTGACTCTGGGATACTTTAACCGTCATAAATGCGAGATAGTTATCAAGCATCCAAATGTAAATCACATGACCATGGGGATGCTACAATGCATTGGTGGTATTCAGCAGGTTCTGACCAGTTCTGGAGAACTGGTAGCGGAAATTTTGAGTAGTTCGGAGAACCGGCAAATACCACTTCTGACTGGAGATTTTACGGTATTCTTCCCCTGCCATGCCCACCAAGCCATGCCCACAGAACCGGTAGTAAAAAAATTTGAATCCCACCACTGCTACAATGTGTGAAAAATGGTCGTAAGTCACTTTTTTCAGTGCCATTATAACTTCAAAGGGTCACTAAATGAACTGTTGTAAGTCAAGGACTACCTGCATTGCCCTTACAGGTGAAACTCCAAAAATTAGAATATCGTGCAAAAGTTCATTTATTTCAATAATGCAACTTAAAAGGTGAAACTAATATATGAGATAGACTCATTACATGCAAAACAAGATAGTTCAAGCTGTGATTTGTCATAATTGAGATGATTATGGCTTATAGCTCATGAAAACCCCAAATCCACAATCTCAGAATATTAGAATATTGTAAAAAGATTCAATATTCTAGGCTCAAAGTGTCCCACTCTAATCAGCTAATTAAGCCATAACACCAGCAAAGCCTTTAAATGGTCTCTCCGTCTGGTTCAATAGGAATCACAATCATGGGAAAGACTGCTGACCTGACAGTTGTGCAGAAAACCATCATTGACACCCTCCATAAGGAGGGAAAGCCTCAAAAAGTAATTGCAAAAGAAGTTGGATGTTCCCAAAGTGCTGTATCAAAGCACATTAATAGAAAGTTATTATTTTTTTAAACAAATTTTATTAATTTTAAAGACAAACAAATCATCATTAACCATTACATACTTGAACCTTTTTCCATTATAAATTTTACAAGTCAAATAAAACCTTATTTTATACAATATAATTCTATATATTGAAAGTTATGTGGAAGGGGAAAGTGTGGAAGAAAAAGGTGCACAAGCAGCAGGGATGACCACAGCCTGGAGAGGATTGTCAGGAAAAGGCCATTCAAAAGTGTTGGGGACTTTCACAAGGAGTGGACTGAAGCTGGACTCAGTGCATCAAGAGCCACCACACACAGACTGGTCCTGGACATGGGCTTCAAATGTCGTATTCCTCTTTTCAAGCCGCTCCTGAACAACAAACAACATCAGAAGAGTCTTACCTGGGCTAAAGAAAAACAGAACTGGTCTGTTGCTCAGTGGTCCAAAGTCCACTTTTCTGATGAGAGCAATTTTTGCATCTCATTTGTAAACCAAGGACCCAGAGTCTGGAGGAAGAATGGAGAGGCACACACTGCAAGATGCTTGAAGTCCAGTGTGAAATTTCCACAGTCTGTGTTGATTTGGGGAGCCATGTCATCTGCTGGTGTTGGTCCACTGTGCTTCATTAAGTCCAGGGTCAACGCAGCTGTCTACCAGGAGATTTTGGAGCACTTCATGCTTCCTTCCACAGACGAGCTTTATGGGGATGCTGACTTCATTTCCCAGCAGGACTTGGCACCTGCCCACAATGCCAAAAGCACCAAAACGTGGTTCAGTGACCGTGGGATTACTGTGCTTGATTGGCCAGCAAACTCGCCTGATCTGAACCCCATCGAGAATCTATGGGGCATTGCCAAGAGAAAGATGAGAGACATGAGACTGACCAATGCAGAAGAGCTGAAGGCCGCTCCTGGTCTTCCATAACACCTCAGCAGTGCCTCAGGCTGATAGCTTCCATGCCACGCCACATTGAGGCAGTAATTGCTGCAAAATGGGCCCAAACCAAGTACTGAGTACATATGCATGCTTATACTTTTCAGAGGTCCCATATTGTTATTTGTACAATCCTTGTTTTATTGATTGCATGTAATATTCTAATTTTCTGAGATTGTGGATTTGGGGTTTTCATGAGCTGTAAGCCATAATCATCACAATTATGACACATCACAGCTTGAACTATCTTGCTTTGCTTGTAATGAGTCTATCTCATACATTAGTTTCACCTTTTAAGTTGCATTACTGAAATAAATGAACTTTTGCACGATATTCTTATTTTTTGAGTTTCACCTGTACTTTTTTAATGTCTCTGGGTCAGAAGTGGCAGAAACAAGTGAGCTACTTGCTTCCTACTGTGTTGTTTGTTTACTTTTTATTAAGAACATGAATTCACTCTTTCATCGTTTCTCGGTTGTGTGAGGGAGTACTAGTAGACTTACCAAAACAAACAAATAGTCAAGGAGAAAATGATTTTTAAAAAAGTTTGCTTGTATCTATTATATGGCATTTTGGCATATCTGTCGATCTGTCTGTTTACTGTGTCTGTGTGAATGTGTCTCATTCACTCACTGAACTGAAGAGCTGTCCAAAGGGAGGATGTGGTAGCCTATAATCTTCACTGGATATCTTGCAAGCTGTTGGAAAAGTATTTTAAGTCTGGGCAGGATTTTCTTAATATGCTTTAGAATCAGCAAAAGTGCAAATTACAGCTTAAGTGTGCAAGGCACATATGCACTTATCTCTAAAGCCTAATCAATCTGGTACACATATTCTATTGTGTGTGTACAAAGGATGACACCCTTAGGCTGTATTCTGAATAGAATTAAGATGCAACTATAATTCTGTGAGCTGAGTGGAGGTTATTGCTAGATATGAGCGCATAAGATTGAAGCCAAACAATTTAATAGAGAGAGAAAAGGCAATTATTTTATAACAAAGAAGTGTGGAAACAAAATCATTTTGCTTTTTGGAAGGACAAGTCTCAGGTATCTTTTAAGAGTGAGCTTTTCCCCACAAGAGTTATGGGAAAAATATTTTCTGTCAGGAATGCCACTTTAAATAGGATGCAGATTTGTATTTTCCATCAGAGTGCTATTTTATACCAAATAAAATTTTAAAGACACCTGTTAATTCAGATCTCAGCTTTTAACTGTCAAATCTGATTCCAATCTTTTTTTTTAAAGAATTTTTGTAATGCAGCCTGAACTGCATGAACTCCAAAAAGGTAGCCAAATTCATTAGCTAAATGTTCTGATTCAGGAATGTCACTAAATCACTGCAGCACTGATGTGGTAAATTCACCTTTATTCATTTAAGTCAAAAAGATGTTGGCTATGGTTAAGAAATTGTCAATATTATCAATAGTGATGGGGAAAATTCCCACATCATTTGAAATTTACTCTTTGAAGCAGTAGATGATATCCAAGGTGGAATTCCAACTTAATATTTTTAAAATAAAATTCTATCAGTCTTCTAATATGTTGTAAATGTTGGTCCTCATTAGCTGGTAAGATTTCTTCACATTGACCACAGAATACAGAATGCTAGAGTGCATCCCATGGGCCTCATATCCTGTTGGAGCCCCACAGAATCAAAGTTCAGTATCTTATTCATCCCTGCACCAGCCAAATTCAGCTGACTCAGGTCCTGCTTTCATTTGTAATGCAGTCCTAATATGAAATTTTCAATAATGTGACTTAGTGAACTAATTGATCCTATTATCTACATCTGGCTGAACTGATTGACCAAAATAAATGTACTAATTTCCTCATGATTACTACAGGCAATCCCTTGGTTAACAACCAGATCTGTTCCCAAATCTGCCTTTAATTCAAATTTGTACACAAGTTGGAACTCATACTTACAAAAGGGCTGCCTATTGCTGAAAATGGTGGATGGCATTTTCCTTCTTTGAGTTAATGGAATATTTGAAGCTGTGCAATGTTTTCATGAACCACTGAAAACAGGCTGTATATTAAAAACACGGGGCTTTAGCAGTTCGTAGCTTCAGTGCATGGCTTCAGTGGTTCACCAGTTTGGGGAAGCACAAAGGGGCCACATAAGTGCACTAATGTGCCTATCATCCCTGTCATTGTATTTTTATTCATTTATTCTTGTTTTTGTTTGACAAATTCTAATAAATAAATGAAAATATTGTCCACCATTTTTAATAATAGGCAACCTGTTTGTAAATAGGGGTTGTCCTTAAGTTGAACATTCTTAGCCCGAAGACTGTACTGTACTGTTTTTCAAACATATAGTCTTCTGAATCAGATTTAAATCAAAACAGTTTAAGAAAGGTTTTAAAAATACAATACCCTTATGTTCAAAGCAGTATTTGTCATGTGTGTATGTGGTGTGTGTGTGTGTGTGTGTGTGTGATGAAAATAGACTTCTGTAAAGCCTTTGATTCAGTGGTACACGACAAACTACTCCTAAAAATAAAATCCTATGGTATATCTGGACAACTGAATAACTGGATAGAAGCATTCCTATCAAACAGACAACAAATGGTCAAAATCGGGAGAGTCCTATCAAATCCAGTACCTGTCAATAGTGGTGTCCCTCAGGGCAGTGTTCTAGGACCAACTCTCTTCATACTCTACATAAACGACCTCTGTGATCATATTAAGAGCAATTGCGTTCTCTTCGCTGATGATGTAAAGCTGTTCAATACTACAGACAATACTGCTACCCTACAAAAAGATCTTGACTATGTATCCGAATGGTCAAACAAATGGCAACTTCAAATCTCAACAAATAAATGCTCTGTCTTACATATTGGCAAAAAAAATCAGAAAATAAAATACAAGCTGAATAGTCAAGACCTTGTTGATGACCCAAGCTCTGTAAAGGACCTTGGAATACTCACCTCTAATGATCTGAGTGCTAGAGCCCACTGCAACTACATAGCCAAAAAGGCATTAAGAGTTGTAAGGTGACTTTGTGACAGATGCTGCATTTGCAACTTTTGCAGCATCTCTCCCTCAGTCACATGTTCACTTTCACAGCTATTTAGTATGCACTGAACTGTGCCTGACCTATTTTCCCTCCTCACAGAGTGGAAAAATTGCCTAAATAAGCTCTCATTTGAGCTGCTTTTTTCCATGGTGCATCCCTAAAAAGTACTAAAAGCAAATTAGCAAGCTGAACTCTGTTGGTTAGAACCCTCCCACCAGCTCAGGCTGCTGCTTGACACTAATAAGATCAGTTTCTGATCTTAATCAGTTTCACACTAATTTGTTTGTTTTCTAAGCTGTTCTGCAGGTTCTGAGTCTGGAACAGCTAGGTTCTAGTGTATTCTCCATTGTGTGCCTGCTTATTCCCTTGAAAAACCCTTCCTCTCCAGTGAATGTAAATTCAAATATTAACTCTCTTCTAATTATCCCAGTCCCAGGGTGAGCATTCCAAATAGCAAGGGAATGAAGAAAAAGTTGTCCTTTTACCCAGCTTCCTTGAGTTCCTTCATTTGGAGCCACCATTGTTTGTGATCATATATATTCTTAAGTTTTCACGGGTACTTACATTTATGGTATTCAGCTTTGTTCGGGTATTTTCCCACATCATTATAGTTGTGCTTTTAAAGTTGTAGCAACATTTCGGCACAATCTCATCTGCCATTCATTTATATATATATAAATGAAAAGTACCTGTAATTAAATAATAGGCTTTGTATCACCTAACATGTTGATGGCTATCAGTTTAACTTTTAAAGGGTAATCAGCAAATCCACAGAGGTTTTAAGTCACAAGTGCTCTAAGCTGCTTCAGTATCAAAGGCAGCACAGTTCCAAAAAACAGATGCTGAAGAACACGAGAGGACATTTTTGTTCCCTAACAGAGAACAAAATCAAGCCCACTTGCTTATCGTATTTGGTTACAAAAACCATAAACTGGGTCTCTTAGCCTTTGGTCAGAGTTACAAGGTGTCAAGCCATAGCAGTGTTCAAGTAAGACTGAGGTCAAGGCCCCAATAAGCAGGCCATGTCCAGCAATCAAGGAATAAGGTGGTAGACATCAAAGAATTCATATAAGCAGGAAAGGTGGTTGCTAAAATTGTTCCAGGCAGCATTTTGTCTTCTGGAGCAGATTTAAATAGCCAAGGTTTTTGCAAAATCCTGAACCTAAGGAGCTTAGGTGTTTGTCAGGATCCACTTCTGCAAACACTGTTCATGTTAGCACATGTGGATTTTATTTATTTTTTAATCTTTCAGCACAGCTTACCGTATTCAAAAAAACAAACCTAAAGCCCCACACCCCAATACATTTATATTCTGATAAAACACAGACAAAAATGTATTTATAAAATAAAAGCATGTAAAAGAGTTTAGCAATAAAAGTGAACACATTTGTTCACTGAAGAACAAATGAAAAAAAAAGTATCAGCTTGATTCAAAGAAGTATGGAATAGTTCAGGTTAATAAAGGAGGGTTTGAGTTTGTGAAGTCCACAGTTCTGCCTTGAGCAGTTATGGGACAGATCTTTCAAAAAGTAGCAGTTGTCAACATTGTTTGAAATGGTTGGTACTAAGGGGGGGAATAGCTAACGTTTGTATTTGAAAGGTATATCTTAAATAATTCTTCCATACAATAATGCTTCCATACAATAAAGGAGAAAATTTGTAGCTCAGGGTTGAAATGAAGGGTCCTTGGTGGTCTCTCAGCTTGGTTGTTTTCTTGCAGACGTTTTATTACCCAAACTAAGAAACATCAGCAGTGCTAGAGATCTAGCACTGATGATGTAACCTAGTTCGGATAATGAAACGTCTGCAAGAAAACAACCAAGCTCAGGGACCACCAAGGACCCCACACTTCCAAACACCCATAAACAGCTTAAGTTACAAGAATGAAGGAGGTCCAGAAGCCCTTGATTACAACAAATTTCCAAAAGTAGTTACTACATTGCAATCTGTCAATAACTGAATCTAATTGAAAATTAAACTCCATCAAATTTATTTGTTTTGTCCTGATGCTACCCACTGTGATCTGGCATTTCCTTGGCCTTCAAAGGCTAAGATTCAGAATAAGTCACACCTTGTTTTGTCTTCAAAAATCTTTATGTTAATACAAGTGTGTTTACAGTGTGGCTTTTCAAAAGATGATTCATTGGCATACAACCAACCAACAAAATAAACAACCCAGGCTTTGCACCTAATTCTGAACTATTTCACCTGTGAAATGTGCTTATTAAATTTCTTTAATGAGCAGAAGAACGGTAGTTTTTGAATAGGCCAGGTGCAAATGAATTCTGCCAATAGAATGTTAAGCATTATTCAGGGGTGAGATACTGTGTTAAAGAGCGTGTTTTATTGTATATCACAGTAAACATGTCCATATACAAATATATGTATTTCTTCCAGTCTTAAAAGATCAGACTTTTAGATTACACCATTTCCTCTTAGGTGATTATCATTTTAAGATACAAATTTCAGAAAATACTGTAACTGTTTCCAGGATTTGCAGTCATAGCTGAAATATAGGACAGAACAGCCACTGCCCATTTGTATGATGACTAGATCAGGGGTCTCCAACCTTGACAACTTTTAGCCTGGTTGACTTCCTCCCAGCAAAGCTGGCTGAGGAATTCTGGGAGTTGAAGTCCACCAGGCTTAAAGTTGCCAAGGTTGGAGACCCCTGGACTAGATGAATCAATAAACTGACTTAACATCTGCTGTGAAGGTATTTCTATTCAGGCCTGGGTTCATAGTGTACTCATTCATGTCTGTTTTAACCAAGATTTATTGTATTAGCTATTGTTGGCCAGATGAAAGGGGTGTGCAAATCACCTGTTAAGTCTTCAGTGAAGAGTGTTGCTTTGCCTTAATGGAGAGTTGAGGCAGGACTTATCCTGGATGAGATGCACCACTTTGATAATAACTTGTAAAGCCACAATTACAGATAGTCCTTGACTTACCACTACAATTGGGACCAGAATTTCTACTGCTATGAGCCATGGTGGCACAGTGGTTAGAGTGCAGTACTGCAGGCTACTTCTGCTGACTGCCGACTGACTGCAATTTGGCAGCTCAACTCTCACCAGGCTCAAGGTTGACTCAGCCTTCCATCTTCCGAGGTGAGTAAAATGAGGACCCAGATTGTTGGGGCAATAGGCTGAACCTGTAGCCCTGCTTAGAGAAAGCTGTAAAGCACTGCGAAGTAGTATATAAGTCTAAGTGCTATTGCTAAGGAAGGAGATAGTTAAATGATATGCACTGATGCAATGATGATAATAGTTTGATACAAGACAACTACCCTTGTCCTTATGAAGATGGTCCAAGACAACAGTTATAAACAAAAATGTACATTCCATCTAAATCTGACTGATTCATCCAAACTGGCCCTCTAATGTTGTTGATGTTCTCTGATGATTGTGATTTGTATGGTGCCTGTGCTTGGTTCCCTCATGGCCTATTATGTGTAACTTTCTCTAACCTCAGTGGTGAATCACTTCTGCTTCTTCAGCGGGAATCTACTTAGTAACCTATGACTATCACTAAGTGTTGTATCTTATGATTCTTGATAAATGTATTTTTTTTCCTTTATGTACACTGAGAGCATATGCAACAAAGAGAAATTCCTTGTGTGTCCAATCATACTTGGCCAATAAAGAATTCTATTCTATTCTATTCTATTCTATTCTATTCTATTCTATTCTATTCTATATTGAGTCTGCTTAATATCTTAGTCTTTTTTTGTCCTAGATAGAAGATATTCTGTTATAGTAGTATTGTGACCTATTTGTTTCCTCCAGCATGCCTCAATGGACCAGTGTAGATGAATGTTTGTTTGTTACATCTTATTCTGCATATATTTAATACAACCTTAGATGAAACAATGAGGAGCAGTCTCCTTAGGTGGCTTCTTAAACCACAGCCAAAATTGCTCTCAAATGTTGGTTTTAAACTTGTAATCTGAACTCTGACCACTTGGCAGAAGAGTTGCAGAAGAACTGACAGTGTGCTAAATATTTCCTTTGTTCTTCCCAGTGGTAGCTTGGTGCAGAAATTGGAAAAAAGACAAAAACCTCTCAGTGATAACTAGCTGTACATGGAAGCTATAGCTATTTTACATAGCTTTGTGGTAACTGTTGAAAGTACAAACAACTTGCTTTTTAAATACTTCTTAAAAATATATTAAATCTTCATTATGTTACATTGCATTGGTCTTATACAAGGTAGGATGGCATCACTACACTGATTAGCTAAATTTGAAAGATAAAGAATTATTAGATGCAAGCTCTACATTGTCCAGTATTCTATTCCCAGTAGCAGTCAACTTGATACTTCAAAAAGAGGATGATAGAATAATTGCCAGTTCCTATTTCTTATATTCATCTTATTATGTAGAACAGTGATCCCCAACCTTTTTTATGCCGCGGACCGGTACCGGCATCAGCTGGGCGCCGCGGCCCGGTACCGGCATCAACTGGGCGCCACCATCTTTTTTTGATGAAAAAGTGCTTCCGGTGACCTCACTGGAAGCACTTTTTCATCAAAAAGATGGCGGTTAACTTTCGTGAGCTTTTCCGGGTAGAAATGGCTTTCTACCCGGAAAAGCTCACCGAAGCACTTTTTATCAAAAAGATGGCGGCGCCCAGCAATCAGCGGCCCGGTAAGACTTGTTCCGCGGACCGGTCTCGGTCCGCGGACCGGTGGTTGGGGACCCCTGATGTAGAAAATTCAGAGGCGGGGGGTGGGGGAGCTTCTGTAATATAAAGCAGTAAAGAACTGGAGAAAAACACAGAATATATTAATCCAAAATATTTTTGAACAGAAGTTAAAAACAGCAATTATTTCATTTTTTTATTTTCTTCATTTTATGGGCTTATATGCTGCTCCAATTACTAATCATTTCTGAAAAGCAAGTATAAATCAGGTTAATAAAATTACAATATGTAAATAACATAGCATATGTACAGTATATATGCCGGGAACATCAAGTTACTAAATTAATTTCCAAATGCCAGGAAAGTTTTCCTTGACAAATTGTATCTGCTGTTTTACATTTTATCCAAATATGTTACAAATATCTGCTAGACAAGCCATTGTTTTAAAAATTAAAGCAGGAGATATTTTCTCTTTCTTATAGCTAAAAAGATGTAAAAAATAAGAATGTTTGTGTTGCTTGAGTCAGTAGCTTGGTATGCTTTCATTTCAATCGCAAAGCAATAGACGCAATCTACATAGACTTCTGTAAAGCCTTTGATTCAGTGGTACACGACAAACTACTCCTAAAAATAAAATCTTATGGTATCTCTGGACAACTGAATAACTGGATAGAAGCATTCCTGTCAAACAGACAACAAATGGTCAAAATCGGGAACGCCCTATCAAATCCAGTACCTGTCAATAGTGGTGTTCCCCAAGGCAGTGTTCTAGGACCAACTCTCTTCATACTCTACATAAACGACCTCTGTGATCATATTAAGAGCAATTGCGTTCTCTTTGCTGATGATGTAAAGCTGTTCAATACCACAGACAATACTGCTACCCTACAAAAAGATCTTGACTATGTATCCGAATGGTCAAACAAATGGCAACTTCAAATCTCAACAAATAAATGCTCTGTCTTACATATTGGCAAAAAAAATCAGAAAATAAAATACAAGCTGAATAGTCAAGATCTTGTTGATGACCCAAGCTCTGTAAAGGACCTTGGAATACTCACCTCTAATGATCTAAGTGCTAGAGCACACTGCAACTACATAGCCAAAAAGGCATTAAGAGTTGTTAACCTAATCCTACGTAGCTTTTTCTCTGGTAATATCACACTACTAACCAGAGCATACAAAACATTTGCTAGACCAATACTCGAATACAGTTCATCAGTCTGGAATCCTTACTACGTATCTGATATTAGCACAATTGAGAAAGTCCAGAAATATTTCACAAGAAGAGTTCTCCACTCCTCTACTCGCTGTAGAATACCTTATGCCACCAGACTTGAAATTCTAGAACTAGAAAACCTTGAATTACGCCGTCTTCGGTCTGACTTAAGCATGGTATACAAAATCATACATTGCAATGTCCTACCTGTCAATGAATACTTCAGCTTCAACCATAACAACACAAGAGCACACAATAGATACAAACTCAAAGTAAACCGCACCAAACTTGATTGCAGGAAATACGACTTCAGCAATAGAGTGGTCAATGTCTGGAATACTCTACCCGACTCTGTAGTTTCTTCCCCAAACCCCAAAAACTTTAACCTTAGACTGTCTACTATTGACCTCACCCCTTTCCTAAGAGGTCTGTAGGGGGCGTGCATAAGCGCACCAACGTGCCTACCGTCCCTGTCCTATTGTTTCTCTTATTCTTTTATTTTTCTTATATGTAACCATTTCATGTATTCACAACTATGTATACATTTATACTTATTATCTTGTAAACAATTGGCAAATCAAATCAAATAAATAAAAAACAAACAAATTTAAAAAATAAAATAAAAAAAAATCACATCTCATGCAAAGGACCAGCATAATTATTCTCACCCCAAGAAAATGCTGAGGAAAGTCATAACAGAAACAGAAGCAGATAGGAACTTGTCTGTCCTGTCTCTGGGCCCCCAAATGAGAGGGCTATAATTTATTTATTATGACACACAGGCTACTTTCTTGTTTGAAATAAAGTACTTTCTTGCCCATTTTCACCTTCTCTTACTGTTTCCCATCAGGGAGCTGTCCAGCAAAGCACTGAGAGTACGGTAGAATATGGTGGTGTTCATATTTTCCCCCTTTTTATTGTCTGTAGATTCGTCTTAAACCAAATACTGTCACTGAATGCCAGTCTAACAAAATTTCGTCTCTAGGTTGCTCTCATTTTGACATGTAGCATAGAGTACAGTCTAGGGTAGTAGGCCATGACACAAACTGATTGAGCTAACACAGCAACAGCTGTTAATGGCTTTCTGAATTTCCTGGGGTTGAATACTTATCCAGGGCACAGTTTATCTCTTTTTTCTTTATCTGTTCATATAAAACAAAACAGAACACCCTTCCCTTTCTTTTTAAAAAATCAGTGTTCACTGCCACCCTCAGGAGAAGAGAAAAAACATTATCTTCTCTAATATTGGATATTATATTAAAAGGTGCCACAGCATCAGTTGGAATGCTTCAGTTGTTTCTGATGGTAACTCTGCAGGTTTGATATTGAGGTCTGGAGACATGCTAGGGTTGATGTAGGGCAGAGGTCTCCAACCTTGGCAACTTTAAGACTTGTGGACTTCAACTCCCAGAATTCTCCAGCCAGCAGAGCTGGCTGGAGAATTCTGGGAGTTGAAGTCCACAAGTCTTAAAGTTGCCAAGGTTGGAGACCTCTGATGTAGGGCACCAGTTCAATATGTGGAAATCCCATCTGTTCCTCGCTCTAATAATTTCCTCTGTGAGGCTACTAAGGTTTGTGGATAGTTAGGGCATGAAGGACTAAGTCAGGGCAGCTGCTTCAGATGGGAGGTGAAATAGCCTGAATGGGCTACAAAGCAACCAGAAGCTTCTCCAAAGTAATCTACAGCCCACAATGAAGACAGAAAAGTTTTGTGATTCTAGATGTTTATATTGTTACTGTAAACTTATATTTAACAAATAATATGGTCACTATAGAACAGGGCTGTCAAACTCCCAGCTCACGGGCTGGATGAGTCATGCACTGGGCACGCCCACACCCGGTTTAGCGAAGGGGGGAAAGTCCCAATACATCACGTGACACTGCCGTGACGACATGAGTTTGGCACCCCTGCCATAGAATCATCCATGTCCTACACTTTAATAGGTGGAGATCCCAACTGTTCCTCTCTTCCCCTGCCCTCCCTTCTTGGTTGTTTTTTTCTGGTGGCTAGAAGTAAACTCTCTTCTGTCCTGATATGGACTGGAGAAGAAGAAACGTGTGATTTGGAGTGTGGGCATATTTTTAAAAGCCAGTCTGTCTTTAATTCAGTAAAAAAAATCCTTTTGGTAAAAAAAAAAATCAGGAAAGTACTTGAAAAGCACATATAACCTTCAAACACTGGGTTAATATCCTTCAGTTCAAGAGGTTTAACCATTTTAACCCAATGTTCAGTGCTTTTCTGTCATATAAACAGAAGATTTTTAAATCCAAGTTCTGTCCATCCATAAATGGTTGATCCAATGCTGATATATTTCATCTTTTCAAGTGGCTATATTTGAATTATGGTCTAAACAATTCTGACCTCCAGTAATGCTACTACTTTTAAACATTCTCATCCATCTCTGTCACTGCTAGAGATCCTGGGGTCCTCTTCATTCCTCTATCTGGAAGAACTTAAATAATACAGCACTGAAAGCTCTCAGGAATATTAGAAGTTTCCTTTGCTGTGATCAGTTGTTTTGTGTGTGTGTGTGTGTGTGTGCGTGCGCGTGTGCTGCTCATTTTTATTCAGTTGGAAAATGAAGGAAACGGGCAACTGGTGGTAGGAAAATCTGGCTCTATGAATTGAACAGTGCTAAACTTCTGAGTAGGGACTGTACTTTATATAATTGGTAAGGGTTTTACAACTGGGAAGAGGTTATATCTGAATTACTCATTCCAAAACTCAGTGCCAACTGAAATACTGTTATGTATTACCTGCTGCTGCATGTCACCTGTCAGATCTTGTCAAACGCTGCCTGCTGCATGTTACATACCATTAAATAGTGAATGCCAGCTGTTAGGTATTGTCAAATGTTTACTGCTTTGATTAAAAAAAAAGAGGGTGGAATTTATTCTAATGCTGACTTTTTTCATAGCATTTCTGTTTTGTTCGCAAGCTTTGCAGAGGACGATCCCAAAGGGTGATCATTATTAAGAGGCTTCCTTTTAGAAAGTAGAGCCAATTTGATCTAGCACACCGGTTCTCAATATTTTCTTCATGAGACCCCTTTAAATACTTTTTGTGGCTACAGACCATGGCCATGGATCCTCAAGACATAAGATTTGAATCTTAACATTTCTTCAAGCCTTCACAAACCCCCTGTGATGACATTGCGTGGCCCCCTAGAAATTCACAGATCACAGGTGGAGATCCACTCATCCAGTGGTTAAGGCCCCAGGTTAGAAACTGGGAGACCCTGAGTTCAAGTCCCATCTTAGGCCTGGTTCTCGCGGGTATTTGTATGTGGATCTTTGGTTATTCGGGTTTTCTCCCGCGTAAGATCCTGATCAGAACACGGCCAACCCCCCAACCAATCAGAACACAGCCAAACCCCCAACCAATGAGAACACACCCCCACCCAATCAGAACACAGCCAAGCCCCCACCCAATCAAGTCACACCCCCACTAGCAGTTAAAAGGAAGAAGCAGCTGCAAGCTCACATCACTCTGAGAAGCACAGAGCTGAAGACACAAGCCTGAAGATGATGAATGAGACTTCATCGAAACGTTGCCTAGATACTTCCAATCTTACGCGGGAGAAAACCTGAATAACCAAAGATCCATATATATATATATATGTATGTATGTATGTATGTATGTGTGTATGTGTATGTGTATGTGTATGTGTATGTATATGTATATGTATATGTATATGTATATACATACATACATATACATACATATACATACATACATACGTATGTATGTATGTATGTATGTATATTCTCTTTCTCATCTCACAAGACAGAACTATAGTTCACCTCCCTCTCATTCCTGAATGTTAGTTTGTTCACTAGAGGGGCTAGGTGACAATATTTGCTCTGAGTGACATGCAGTTTTATAATAAATGAAGGGACAATTTATCTTTTTGACCCTACTGTCTTTATAGTTAGTAGCTTTCTGATGATTAATGAACAAGAAAATAAAAGTCTAAGTCCATACAAAATCTATTTAATAATTTCTAGCCAGTGATCTATTTAAATGATTTGTAAAATTGAATTAGTAGTGGAATCTGTGATTGAACTAGGGACAGTAAACCTAAACCTGTTCCCACTTCTCTGATTACCTGCTGTCACTGGTTGTCATTGCAGGATTTTAATTTCATTTAATCTGGTGGCTCACTCTACAATACTGGAGCCCAATGTCCAGTGCTTTGTAATCATATAAATGTAAGATTTCTCAGACTGATTGACATATAGCAATTCCAGGAAAAGCTCAAAAGTCTGTTTGGCCAGGAAAATCCTATGCTGCCTATCAGGGGTGAAATTCAAATTTTTTCCCTATTGGCTCTGTGAACGTGGCTGTGGGCATGGCTTGGTATAATAGTAATAGCAACCAGGGCCGATTTTTTACCGATTCAAATTGTCCCTACCATGTCTCCCAAGCTGGGCCAAAGTGGTCAAATTTCACCCCTACTGCCTATTTCGACTTTCAACACTTTAGGAGTGTATATTTGCAACATTTTCCTGGAGTTTTCATTAACACTTTACCTGTCTTAATTACTGTTGGTTTTTTTAAAAAAAAATGTTGAAAAGATGGAAGGGATGGATGGCATATGCATTTGATACAAACTACAAAAATTGCAACATCACAATACAAACCTTAGTATTCTATATTTAAGTCTCAACATAGTCCTGATGTCAAATATAGGATTCCTCACACAAATAAGGTTGTGCTGTTGTATTTTAGGACTTCAGAGTTTAATTAATGTTTTAATTAAACAAGTTTATAAACTGTGTGGCATATCACATTTTGGAATAGCACTTTTTAATTTATTGATCAATAAAAAGGCAACAATGGAGCCTATTTTATTTTCTGCCCCACTGTGTGCTTCAGCCTTCCAGTGAAAGTCTCATTAACTGATGTCATCAGCCTCTGATTATTTTTACACTTTGTCTGACAGACACTTCTGGAAATATCTCCAAGTTTTACATCGTCAACAGAGCTTCCAAGCTAAGTTCCTTACATATCTTTAAATACTGCTAAGCTGACTGACATTTACTCATACTCCTCCACTCCACCATAAGAATCATGGGGTCTATCTTGGCAAGAATTATTGTTTTTTAATTGAACAGCTGCCCTCTAAAATGTAAGCTTATCTGGCTTTTTCAAGGAGGTAAAAAAAAGCAGGTAAAAATTAAAATCTCTCTCACTAACTGGAAGAAAATGCTTCATAAACAATTGTAAATTCTTCTCCTACTTATGGTCTGACATTTCCACAAAATGTTTAATTGCTTGTATGAACCTAAAGGGTTATGTTCTTTTTTTAAGCTGCATAGCATGTGCTCTGCCAAATACTAGCTTGGACATGCTGTGAGTGGTTTTTTGGATCATCAACAGCTCATGCTATTTTAAGCTCCATCACTCTTGTAGTTGCAATTAATTTCAGTGATCCTGACAATCATATTGACGGTTGCACTTGTTTCTGATAAGGCTGTCTTAAGAATCATTCTCTTGAAGAACATACCGCTTGGGATTTTCACGTACAGAATGCAGTATCTGATCACAGAGTAAATATATGAAAAATCATTATCTCAGGGAACACATATGTGACTTGGATTAAGAACTAGTGCAAGTGCACCAATACAGTGCATTTAGCTTTCATGTCACAGCCCATACCCTGTAAAATCTATAGTTTACAATCTGGAAATCATTTTAATACCTTCTCATTTTCTTCCATCTGTATTGTACGTTCTCATTTGATTTTCTTGCTAGTTTTTGCTGTTATATCGCTACCAAAACTATATTTGATGAATGAGCACAAACAAATTGCTCATTCATTACTTCCACCACCCAAATCCAGATTTTAAAATAGGTTTGGAAACCAGGATTTTTTTAAAAAAACCTTGATGAATGTTATGATTATTGCTGATGCAGATATATCTAAATTGTATTCAAGACCACTTGAAGAATCAAAGGAGGAATTTGTACTATAGAAAGAAGATGGGGACAGGAGTGTCTGGTTCCCCACCCCCTTCTCTAGAAAATATTGCAAGATGCAAGGTATCTGTCCCAAATGCCATCTGCCTGGTTTGGTTCCCGGGGGGGGGGGGGGGGGGAACCGCCCCCCCCCCCTTTTTTTTTTTTTTTTTTTTTTTTTTTTTTTTTTTTTTTTTTTTCTTTTTTTTTTTTTTTTCCCAATTTTTTTTTTTTTTTTTTTTTTTTTTTATAAATTTTTAAAAAAAAAAAAAAAAAAAAAAAAAAAAAAAAAAAAAATCTTCATATATAATCTCTGTGTTTTGCTTAATGGATATTTAATTTGCTGGCAAATAAAAGGTACAATATCATTCAAACACTAAGCAATCCTTCTCCAAGCTTTGCCTGTAAGATGTTTTGGATTTCGTTTTCCATAATCTCTAGTTAGTATGGTATGATCAAAATCTTCCAAGCCAGGAATAAGGAAAGGAAAAGATAGAAAGATAACAGGACATGCTAAGCTAAATTCATCTATTATTGCTTATTGCTAAATATACAAGAGCGTCCTCAGCTTTTACTGAGTGTTATGTATCAGAACATATTAACTTCATGTTTTAGCATTCTCCGTATAATGAAAGTTGAAATATGGATTCATGGTTTTACCATGAACTAATAATTTTAGAGATATAAGAATGGCAATGCTCTATCAAAAACAACAGATCAGTTTAGTAAGTAACTAAACAATAAAAACAGTACTGTGTTTTATAACTATTCGTATACTTTCTTTTTGATGAACTAAAATAAACTTCCTATTTCTAGTCCATAAAACATTCAACAGCACAGTAGTTCAAAACCAGTGGAAGCTGCTGTGACAAAGTTTATTCATTTCCAGATCACAATGGCTAGAAATTATCTTTAGATACTCCATATGGTGATAGAGTTTTCTTAAATCTGTGAAGCACAAGATGAATTTCCTGGATAAAAACACTAGTATGATCTAACCACATGTTTGATCCTATTAGAAATTAGATATCTGTGGGACCAGAATGTCATTACTAAATAATAGAACCAATATTCAAATTCTTTCTTGGCTGGAAAGTTATTCAGTGGGAAAATATTTCAATATTTTTTCTAATTGACAGATTATCAATATATAATGTAGAATTTAAATGAAAATAGAACAATTTCTACTCATAAGCAATACATGATTCATCACCAATTTCATTTCTTCCCCTTTCCCATATCCTTATCTTGTTATTTACATTCCCATAGAATCTGGAATCAATTGTTTATTTAATAAATTTATTCTGTATATATTCCTTTCATAATCAAACGATCATACTCTACCATACATACTGGGTGTTTCAGACAGACATTTCTGTCATATCAGTGTTTTTATATTTCACGTCATATGAAAATTCCTTGTTATGTATAGAGTCATTTTGAAGAATGTATGGCTACTATTTCTGAATTTATTAAGCCAGTCAAGTCTACTGAATTAATTTATTGAACATTCCATTACTATAAAGTTCATGATAACTTCCTTACCCATTTCCTCCTTTTTATTTTTTGCAAGAAAACAGAATGAGAAAAAGTTGCAGGGACATTTTCTCAAGGTCTTCTTTTCAGCCAAAGGAAATTTCAGTAATTTCAACTAGGAGAGATTAATTGAGCATTACCATTTGTAATAATAATGCATCTAGAGAAGTGTAAATTTATTGTCACTTTTCAGTTCTTTTCATGGTTAATCCCAATTACCTGCAACAGGAAATTTAAAGGAAATTCTGGGCCGTAAAGAGATTCAATGAAAACCATCATATTCCAATTCCAGCATTTTAAAGATTTTTAAGAGAACCACAATATGAGATGGAATCACTCTTCTATTACAAGAAATGGATATATAATATTTTTCAAATAATAATCTTAACATTTTTATCCACATAACAATCTTGTGATGTAGTGACTGGCTTGTCTCCAACTTTGTGGTTTAATGGGGATTTATACACATTTCTCTTTTTTTCCCAAGTCTGGAATGTTAATTTCCACATTATATTAGTTTTCATTTTTTTCTCCCTTTATATATTGTATTATACCCCACAGTTTCTCAAAGGTCTTTGTGGAACTTTGGAATCACTTTCCAACCTATCTGTTTTATGACATCAGAAGGTCTGGGGGCTAAGCTGATTTATTACTAGCTTTACAGCACTTATTTGTAGCAAATCTGTAGCAAATCTTCACATAGTCCATTCCTAATTTTATGGGAAGTCTCACTTCATCCTGCCTCTCACCATGGCCAACTTGCCACGGCCAACTCACTACAGCTAACTTATCATGGAACAATTCACCACAGCCAACTCACCGCAGGACAAGTTGCTGCAGGACAAGAGTTACACTAATATCTAAGAAATGATGGAATAGAATCATTAAAGAAAGGATGCAAAAGGAGGGACAATATAAAATGTAAGTGACAAAAAGTAAAATTATTTTTAAATTATTTTAAATAGTTGGCCATGGTGAGTTGGTAGATGTGAGTTAGCTGCAGCAAGTTGGCGAATTGTCTCATTCCACTCTTGATTCTCCTCATAACTGTTTACATTTCAAGACTGGAATCCATGAAGGTGATGGGACTAGGGAATGGAATATGTGAAAGATGGAGAGATCCAATTTTTTCCCACGCTTTCTGTATTCATTTTATCTTCACAAGCTTGATTTTGGCTCATGCTGAATTATAGCAATTGTCTCAGGATTGTTGAAATAATCACAATTCCCTGTGGGAATTTTAACCATGCTATCCCACACCTTAATCACTGCATATTTAAGCTGTAGTGCTGTCATTAAGTCACTCTCTGTTTGACCTAAAATACTTATGGCTAATTCTCTTACAGTTGTACTTTATGTGTTTTGTATTGTCATATTCTAACTCCTTTATCATTAATATTAATATCCCAACAGGTTTTTTTGGCTTTTGTGTTTCTCTGATACACCAAATGTTTATTTTCAGTATAAAAATATTTCAGGGTGGCCTCTGAAATTTTTAATAAGAAAAATGGTTTGATAAGAAGGCAAAACTGCATTCATTGTCATAAAAAAAAAATTAGTTTTACAGTTAATAATTTTTACAAAATTCTATGCAGTCATCATTAATGCATATCCATTAGAAATATTTTACCATTAGAGTTGTACACATTTGCACAGAGAAGGAAATGAAACCAGTCTGATCCAGTGGTTAAGGCATCAGGCTAGAAAGTGAGAGGCTGTAAGTTCAACTCCTTCCTTAGCCATGAAAGCCAGCTGAGGGACCTTGGGCCAATCACTCTTTTTCAGCTCAATCCATCTCAGAGGGTAGTTGTGGGGAAAATAGGAGGTAGTGTGTTGGCTATGTTTGCCCCTTGAGTTATTTGTAAAAATAATAAAAGTGGAAATAAGTAAGTAAGTTTTCAAACTTATGTGCATACAAGTCTGAATTAATAGAGCATCTGCTTTAATTTGCAATATACATTTAATCATCCTGGCATCATTGTGTTTAGGAATACATGCATATGAATAGGGTAAGCCTCTGGTTAGAGGAAGCTTGCAAGAAATCTTAAAATTAATATGAATTTATTTACTGCATTAATCAAGCACAAAATTCTGACCCCGTAGGAGCTATGATGGCTCTTTCAGACCAGAATAGCAACATTGTAATAATACTAACTGGATATAATTATTGATGTCTTGGTTAGGTATGCAGTATCACATATATAGTTTTGGCATGGTGTTTGATCCAATATTTATGCACTATAAATGAAAATATAATATTCTTTGATGTATACGGAAAATATCTATGTAGTAGTGTTTCACAGAAACTAAACTAAGATTCTGCCTATAAGTGAAGAATATATGTGCCAAATATCTGTGACCTGCTTAACCATCTCTCTCAAATGCGAGGCAGGTTCAGCTGATGGAAATAAAGTGTCAGGGTATATACTGTAGTTGTCACTGGTGTTTCATAAATCTCTTCTGTATTACTGACAATACTTGTTCAACTTCTTAGGCCTTACTGTTTCTGTTTTTCAAAAGGTTGCTGTGACAAAAAGAAACTCGTAAAGCAGATTCTATTCCCAACATTCTATTACGTGACCCTCCATGATACATGAATTTTCAGAATGAATTTGCTTGTCAGTTGATACATTTCTACTGAAGCAACTTTACTTTGCCAAGATTTTTTGGCAGGTATAAAACTAACAGGAATGTAGCTAATTATATATTCTATGAAGGAAGATAAGAAAGGAGTGGGAAGCAATGCTTTGGCTTAATGCATTAGGCAATATTTCCAAGAGAATGTATTCAGTCAGACCAATATTATTTTTCTGTATGAATGTAGTTTTTTTCAAATATATTAGCTGTCTTATATATAGGAGAAAACAAGGTTATCATAAAATTATGCATCTGATACAAAGTGTCACCCAGTGATGTAAAGTTATATGCTAAATGGCATATTGTCCATTTTAAATAAACATACATATTCAGAAACATATATGAATTTATTTATTTTTCCAAGCCAATAGGTAGATCAGTAATGGTTTGCATGCAGAGCTAATAAATAAAAAATCTTTGACAAAAGGGGAAGGAGAGTGAAGAAAAAAAAACTTTCCCTTTTCACTTTCATCCGCAGCTTTTTACGATCTTCTTGGGAAACAATGTATCCTTTAGAGAGCTAGATTTCCAGGGTGTTCAGATGTTACTTATTGTCCCGGTTCAGCCAAAGACTTTCACTTTCTCCACTGTCTCCTGCACAAAACTTGTCCGGCTGAGAGGTTCTTTGTGGTGGCCATTGCTGACCGCCGCTCCACAGCCTTTGGAAAAGGGAGTTTAGCCGGCTGAGGGAGGGGGTTGCGATGCCCCCAAACCCCTGTCCGGATCTCCCGTCTTCAGTTATCCCTACAGGATAACTATAGCCTCCAAATCCAGCTGGATCGGAGGCACTCCAGCAGCGAGCGCGGCAGGGATCGCGCACAAATGCGAATTCCTGCCGCCGCCGAAGCCTGACAAACCGGAAACACCCGTTATGGCAACAGAAGGTAATTAATTTTGAAAATTAAAGCCAAGGGGACATTAAAGATTTCTGAACATTGATATTTAAAAATCAATTTTTTTTTGCTATAAGTGGGAAGCGAGAGGTAAATGATTTATATTAAAATTCTGCTGGAGGAGACTGCTTGGGTTTTTTTTTTTTTTTTTTTTTTGGGGGGGGGGGTTTGGTGTGGGGGGTGTGTGGGCGTGGGGTTGGGTTTTTGCGGGGGGGTCGGGGGGGGGCCGGGGGGGGCTGGAGGGCGCTTGGGTTTATAAGATCAGAGATTAAACCGCAATAAGACTTCTAAAAAATCATTTTGGAACTGTGTATCTGAACTCTACCCCAGGAAGAGAAAGTATTAAAAGAAGAAAGTGCTAAATGAAACAGTTTGTGTTGATTTGGATTGCTTGATGACTTTGGGACTTTTGCAAACTATTTTTTGAAAGTCTAAAAACACTTGGATTGTTTAAAAAAAGTAAATAAATAAATAAATAAACAAACATATACATATACATACATACATACACACACACACACACACACACACACACACACACACACACACACACATATATATATATATATATATATATATATATAATCTTACAATGGCATTATCAGTGGAAGAATTGAAAATGGAATTTAAAAAGCTAAAAGAAGAGGAACAAGAAGGCAAGGGCTCTTCTGGATCTGTTTTTCACTTCTTAGAAATGGCGATTTCTACCTATCAGGAAATACAGCAATCAGAAAGCTGGGATGAAGAAGAAGAAGCCATCTTTAATGGACAAACTATTTTAGTTGATGAAGAAAAGGGAAAAGGGGGAAAGAAAATGGAGAATTCAATATCTAAAAAAACAACCAAGAAAGGGAAAAATAAGGTGAAAAATCGATATAATGTCAGAAAGCAACAGAAAAGAGGAATACAACAGAGAGGGGAGACTAAAAGGGTGGAGATTGAGAGATGCGGGGGTAAAAAGGCTAGATTCGACAAGAAAGGAAGGGGAAAAGGTCAGAGAAGTTATAAAGGCTTAAAACAAGATGTTAAAAAACAGGGGTTTTTTTAGAGACAAAGGGTAAAATACAATTTAAAAAGAGATTCTGCAAAAGTACACAAGATTGTATTGTAGTATTCGTATTTGAAATAGAGTTAGAAAACTGGTATACTATATGTGTTAATAGAATATTGTAGGGAATGTGTAAAATATCTAAGATTTAATAATAGAGTTTAATTAATTAATTTGTTATGGAACATTGTTTTTACTATATTATACGCTTATTATGGTTTTTTTTATTTTAAAATGTTATTTAGAATGTACTAAGCAGAATCAGAATGGAAACTATGTATTATTTTAAGTGTTAAAATTGGGGGAAAGATAGAAAGGTGTCATACTTCAACCACTGATTACAGGAAAAAATTTGTATTAAAGAGAAAAGATAAATAGACAGTTGAAAAAGAACGGACAAAAGATACAAGTATAATGATTTAAATTGAGATGAAGTAAATAAAATAGAATTAAGAGAGTGAAAGAGGGGAGAAGACATATAGAAAATATAGAATGTTAAATAAGATTGGAATAGTATATAAGGTGAGCATGTCTGTACAAAAAGATGTAACCCGGGGTTAAGCCGCTTTCTAAAAAGAAGTTTTATGTTTTCATGTTACGTGTTTTGTTTATTTATGTTTGTTTATTGAGAATTAAGATTGTTGGATGAGAACATATGAAATCGTAAATAAGACAGATGAAAGTATAAGTTTAATGAATAAAATTGAATAGAAGTAAAAGGAAAAATAGTGAGAAGTTGGAAAGAGTAATAAGATATGAAGCTGAATACATAAGATGCATATTAAATTGTGTTTGTATGGAAATGTGATAATTTGGAACTATGCTGTACTTAAATAAGATGTTTTATTTGCTTTCTTAAAAGATGTTCTATGTTCTTACGTTTTATGTTTTGTTTGTTTGTGTATTGTCTTTGAAAATTAATAAAATTTGTTTAAAAAAAAATTCTTTGACAAAAGGGCTTGACAGTTCCTAGCAATCTTAGTAAGACATAGTTTAATATAGTAACACATTAAATTGGTCTTCAGTAAAGAGCACTTGGCAGTATATAATCCAGAGCAGTATTTGCTTGCACACACATATGCCCCTTCTTTAAACCAGTCACTGAATTTCAGTGACAAGCTGAAACTGAAAAATGGATGCAAAAAAAAAAAAAATCATTTGTTTCCTATAATGCAATATAGAAACTTTTTGTCTACTGTTTCAACATTTCACTTTTCTCCTTAATGTGTGTTTACTCATTTATGCGTGTTTGTGCATGTGGTAAATCTATGAATGTAAAAATGCTTCGTGTTTAAAAGAAAAACATCTTTTTGAAGCCAAAACAAAAAGAAACAAAAGCAAAAACCCCAACTAAATGATCTCCTGAAATCCATAATCCATATTTCAGTTTGTATACAGTGGTTAGACAACATTTTTGTTGAGAGATAAAAGCAAAATGCTTGGTGCCAAGAGGAAATTATCTCTCTGAAAGGAAATGGTAGGTTGAATATCTTTGGTTATATTTTACCTCTAAATACTTAGTTTAAAGCCATCTCTGTTATCCTTCTCAGAGTAAAGACACCCATTGAGACTGAAAGTGTCATGAGGTCATCTCAAGAACAAGAATTAAGCCAACCTCTCTATAGTTCTATGGAGCCATAAAAGCAAATGTTTTCTTCAACCCAAACAATAATTTATAGACTTCCAGGTCCAGTGAGGTGGATCAAAGCTATCTTTACAGAAAATGTAAAAAAAATCTTAAATAATTATTTAAAAATAATTAAAATTGTTTCAAATAATAATTTAATTTAATTTAATGTTTTCATTAAGTGATGACTTTCCCAAATCTTCCCCTATATTCACTTGCCTGGAAACAGGTTTCAATGAATTTAATGGCAGTTTATTTTAGGAAAGGCCAGTCCTATTATTAATTTGCTTCAACTGTTTCAGACAACTCAATTTAGCAATCAATAACAACTAAACAGCTAAATAACAATAACTAATTTATGGCCAGTAATGTCCTATATATTTTGTGCCAACTCTATCATTCTTTTGAAGCTGGTGAAAAAAATAGCATCATAAAATGTATAGAAATATGTGGGGGAAACATTATTTTATACTCACCTCTTAGAATGGCTCTGCCTTTAAATATGCATACATAGTGCAATACTAATATTGCACTATGAGATATATTTGATTGGATTTTAGCCCTATGTAATATAGCTCCATCTGGAAATGTTCTAAAACAAGCTAGTTTAACCATAATTACATGGAAGCAAATCCATTTAAATATATTGGACATATTAAGTAAGTTAGCACCCAGGACAAATTAGTGAATTAGATCATTTTTTTTTTTTTTCTGTAGTGAATCATGTTTTTTTATCTCCAGCCGTGCTGTATTCAGAACTTGCTGCCCAATGGACGCCAGCTAGCAGAACGAAAAGCAAATAATTCACTGGGATCTACTGGAATGAGACAATTAAGTAAAATATTTTGATATTCCTGTTTAAAAGGTTGTAAATAACACTAGATAAATATACAAACTTAGATCCTTAGAGGCAAACAAAACATAATGCTACCTAAATCTATAGAGGAGTTTGTGTTGAGTACTGACTACATTATTGACTTCCACATGGTTTCTTTATAGCCTTTAAGTTATTTCCTTGTTGTTTTCTCATTCTTTAACACTATTGAATATTTATCGTGGAATGTATTTCTGAAAGAAAAGTGTAACTCACTGAATCATCATGTGTACCTAACAGAATTTTAATTTTACATTAATGCTTCATCTGAAATCATGAAAATAAAAATACAGTTTATGTCCCTTTTGAGAGAGAGAGAGGAGAGAGGAGAGGGAGGGAGGGAGGGAGGGAGGGAGGGAAGGGAGAGAGAGAGAGGGAGAGAGATCCAGCCAAATCTTGATGTTCATTCTGAAAGTTAAGACCGCAGCTGTGCTACATTTCACATTCACTTACGTCTCTCAAGAGGATATCCCTTGTCTCAAATTGGGTCTCTAAAGAGCTACTTTATTTTCCCCCCTGCTGTTCCATTTCCAATTATTAGTAATTGTGGCATTGAAATTCTTTCCAATTGACAAATAATGCTTTGGAATCAGACCTATGGGAGCTTTTAGTTATCAAGAGGTTTTTGGTTATCCAAATGAATAGTTGAATGGCATGCAGTACTGTAATCCCGTATACTTTTCCAATTTTAAAGTCCTAATTGCTAGGGAATGAAAAAGAAGTTATCTCCTTGACTCCTTGACACATCATGGTATACCCATATATACCCATATACTTTACCAATAACTTAGGCAATATTGCAGGCTAATTCATCTCACTGCCAGGAGTTCGATCTTTACCGACTCAAGGTTGACTCAGCCTTCCATCCTTCCGATGTTGGTAAAATGAGGACCTAGATTGTTGGGGACCAATATACTGACTCTGAAAACCACCTAGAGAGGGCTGTAAAGCGCTGTAAAGTGGTATATAAGTCTAAGTGCTATTGCTATTGCTTCTGAGTAATTTAAAAGCATTTATTCATAAAATTTAAAAAGCAATGTTTTAAAAACATAGAAACTGAAGGAGCTTTGCATAAGGGCTTCCTAATTTATACAACACAAAAAGTAAACCAGACCACATATATACCATATAAACTTATATTGACAGGCACTTTTTGATGTACTAATTAAAGGTGAGGAGGAGGTGGTGGAGGAATTTAAAATCCTTTGACAAACAAAAGCAGTTATAGAATTTGAAAGTCAACAAGAAGCATATTTACTTAAACATATTCATTCATCCAATATTTTAGCATTTTGTTAATGAGGACATCATGACAGACTATTGAATGCTAACCAACAATTTATTGGAATTGTTACTGGCTGGCCTGCTACATTTGATAAACACTTTGACCTCAGACTGGAATATAGTATCACATGAAGTATCAGAGGACTCTGTTCGGGACCTTATATTAGTTCAATATTTTTATTAATAAGTGAGTAAAGGGCTTGAGAAATGACCATCAGATTTGCAGAGGAAACCACACTAGGAAGAATGGCTAACACTTTGAAAAAGAAAGATACATGCAATAGAATAGTAGGCTGCAACCCACAGGATAAAATGTACAAGACTGCATCTGATAAGAAAAAGAAAAAAGAAAGCCGAATTTCCGGTTTGTCGGCTTCACGAGCGGCAGGGATTTGCGAAGCTGCGCGATCCCTGCCGCGCTGCTTTTGGGGCTCCGACCCAGACGGGTCGGAGCTAGGCTGCCCTGCAGGGGCAGCTGAAGGTAGGGGGATCCGGAAAAGGGCTTGGGGTGTTGCAGACCCCTCCCCGGCCGGCAGAACCCCTTTTCCCAGGACGGTGCAGCGGCGGTCCGTAATGGCCGCCACAAAGAAGCTGGCAGCCGGGTAAGAATGCGCAGGAGGAAGTGGAGAAAGTGCTTGTGAGGAGAAAGTTTTTCTTGGCTCCTAGGACTCTAAGACATATTTAATAAAATTCCTGAAAAGTATGACTTTCTGAATAATACCTGCCAGAAGAGGAAAAAAGCGGCAGTTTGATGGTGCTGAAAGGATAGCTTTCCCTCTTTTCCTACGGAATAAATAACTGGATATTAAGAAACCTATTTTTTTTAGGTGAAAATTGGTTTTAAGCGATGAGTGGGAAGAGAGGATTAAAAAGAAAATATTTGTATGCTAAGACTTTGTTGGAGGAGATGCCTTAAGGATTTGAAGACTAGAATATACTGCAATAAGATTTTAAACAGATTTGGACTTTCTTTCTCTTTGATTGATATTACCCCAGAAGGAGAAAGTGAGAACTCTGCCTTGGTTTGGACTGACTGATAACTTTGGGACTGCTTTATTTTTTTTATTTCTTTTTGAATATTCTGGTTGTTGTAAGAAGAAAGAAGGGGACAAGAAAAGAAAAGATTTATAATGGCTTTTTCTGTTGAGGAACTAAGAAAAGAATATGAACAAGCAAAAAAAATGGTAAAGATGGTGTGGAAGAAGCTTTCCTTTTTTAGAAATGGCGCTTATTAACTATCAACAAACATTACAACAGATGAAGACAGCAGAGGAACAAGAAAGAAAGGAAGGAGCCATTTTTAATGAATCTCAGAATTTGATCAAGAAAGAAGGAAGAGAGAAAAGAAGAGAACTAAAGGACTTAAGATCTAAAAAACATTTAAGAAAGGGAAAAATAAGGTGCAAAATCAATATGATGATAGTAAACAAAAGGGAAAAGGAATACGACAGAGAAGGGAAGCCAGTAAGGCAGAGGCTAGAAGAAGGAGGGGTAGAAAGGTTTGTTGGGAGAAGAAAGAAAGGAAAAGGTGGAGAAAAGCTACAACATTTTGAAATTAAATGAAAAAAGGAATTTTTATGGATAATGGATAAAGTATAATTTTTTAAAAAAAGATTTTGCAAGGTACATAAGATGAGATGGTAGTATTGTAATGGTTTAAGAGTTGATAAGAGATTAAAATGTTAAAATGTTTAATAATGATTGGCTTTAAAATTTAATAATAGGGAGGTTTAGAATACTGTTTTAATTAAAGAGTTTAATAAGATTATGGTATTGATGTTATTATAAAATTTTTATTATAGTATTTGTTTTTAATATTTGGATTTATTGTCTAATTATGTATTTAATTATTTTGGATGTACTAGTTAGATAGAATGTACCAAGCAAAATCGGATTGGGTATTGGATGTTATCTTAAAGGTTAATTTGATTAACTTAGGGGGAGATAGAAAGGCATCATACTCTGATTAATGATTTCAGGAGAAACTTATTTTTTTTTTTTTTATAAGGAATGAGACAAAGGGATGATAAAAAATGGACAAAAGATACAAATATAATGATTCAAACTAAGATGATTAATTAAGATAGAATTAAGAAGAGTGAAATATGTGGAGAAGTTAATATAGAAGGCTTAGAATGGTAAATAAAATAAGTAATGATATGTAAGATGAGCATGAATATAATTGAAGTCCATGAAGAGAGAGATACCTGGGTCCAAGTTACTTTCCAAAAAGATTTTTTTTATGTTTTGTGTGTTGTGTGTATATGTTTTTTTGGGGGGGAGAATTAGTAAAAACTTGCAGAAATATAGAATGAGAATAATGGTAACTAAGTCAGAAAGAAATAGATGAAATAATAATAATGATATTGAATAAGAGTAAAGAGAAGTAAAGAGAAATTGAATAAGAGGTTTTTGTATGTTATATGGAAATGGTTTAAAACAGAATCATAATTTATCTGACTTGTTAAATTTACAATGAAAAAAGGTTTAAACATGTAATGAATAATGATAATTTGTGTGTTTTAAAAATTAATAAAACTTGTTTAAAAAAAAAAAAAAGAAAGCCAATACTATAGGATTGTGGACTGGGGAAAGGACTAGTTTAGCAGTAATATATGTGAAATGAATCAGGGCTAATCTGAGCGATCATAACTTGAACCAGCAACATGATACAGTTACTAAAATGACAAAAAGAACAGAGACAAAATCATGGGAAGTAGCTACTTTATTCTCTCACTTGGAATATTGTACAGTATAGAGTTTTGGATACTGCAATCTAATGACATCAATAAACTGAAGCAAGTTCAGAGGATGACAATATGATAATAGAAATGACATTCCATGTGTGCTTTTTTTAAAAAAATGACATAAAATTGGTATGTTCAGTTTTCAGAAGGAATGGACCTGGTTCCTGTTGCTTTGGAGGGCAACCAGTGGGTTGACCCTACAAAGAAGATTCATTTTAAATATTATGTGAAATTTCCTGATGATAAGAGCTGCCAATAATTGGAATAGGTTGGCTAGAAATTGTTCTACTACTTTACTGGAGGTCTTCAGAGGCTGGATTGTCCTCTGAACGCGGTCCAAAATGCCTTCACCAAGAGGGAAGTAGAATCATCTTGGATAAAGTTAGCAAGCTTTTCTAAAATGTGGTCTAGCATTGTCTGGAGTAGGACAACCTACCAATTCTTTCAATCAAACAAACTAATAAACAAACAAACCAAGAATTAGGGCAGCCACAGGGAATGCCTTTTTCTGGCTCCACCAGCATCTTTGTGTAAAACATTACTTCTTGGTTAAACTGGCAGATCAAATTTCCCAAAAGTATTCTTAGTTTAACAACAACAGAATTAGCATTCTAATAATCAGGAGATGTAAATAGCACAAGGACACCTGGAATTATTTAATGCAATATGTGTGAAATTATGGAAAATTACTATAAGTATTTTAAAAAATCAGTTCTAAAATTCCTCTTTGCTTAAACTGTATCATCTTTTAAGTGATTTACTTAAAATATAAAATTAGTGTGTTAATTATGCTAATTAAAATTACTATCCTATACCCCCATTTTACCTGCTATTAAATCCCATTAAGCTCAAGGCTTAATAGGCCTTCATAAACAATACAAGACTGTGTTATAAGATACTTCAGACAGAGAAGTTATTTATACATGCCAAGTAAATAATGTGGTTAAAAAAAACAATTCCAAACAATAATTTAACCCTGCAAAAGCATAATCATTAAAAAAATATTAATGATAAAGAATTACTTTCTTTTACTGTTTATCTGACTATTAGAGCTGTAATGGTGCAGTAGTTAGAATTTCAGGCTAATTCTGCTGGCTGCCAGCATTTCGGCAGTTTTGATTCTGACTAGATCAAGGTTGGCTCAGCCTTCCATCCTTCCGAGGTTGATAAAATTAAGATCCAGATTGTTTGAGGCAATATGATGATTCTGTAAACTGCTTAGAGAGGGCTGTAAAACACTGCGAAGCGGTATATATCTAAATGCTATTGCTATTATGTCTGGTATTGCTGAATAGCAGAAAAGATCCTGCGTAACTTAACTTTTCTGTATTAAACTTCAAATGGAAAACTAGTAATGGTTCATAAAGAAAAACTGCCTCAAGCATTAGAAATTTCATTCAAAACGCATGCTTAAGTGCTGTAAGGCAGGGATCCCCAACCTTTTCGACGCCGCGCGGCCCGGTTCAGCGTCAGCTGGCGCCGGCATCTTTTTGACGAAAAATCACTTCCGGTGACGTCACGAAGTGATTTTTCGTCAAATAATGGCGCGCAGCGCTTCTGGTGAGCTTTTTCGGTAGAAATGGCTTTCTACCCGGAAAAGCTCACCAAGCTCATGGCGCCGCCATCTTTTTGACGAAAAATTGCTTTTTACCAAAAAGATGGCGGCGCCCAGCAACCAGCGGCCCGGTAAGGCTTGTTCCGCATGACCCGGTACCGTCCGCGGACCGGCGGTTGGGGACCCCTGCTGTAAGGCAACGGAGAAAAGTAATGACAACCAATCTAGGTGGAGCAAATAAGCGTAGAAGAACCTTGGTGGCGCAGTGGTTAGAGTGCAGTACTGCAAGCTACTTCTGCTGCAGCCAGCTGCCTGCAATTTGGCAGATTGAATCTCACCAGGCTCAAGGTTGACTCAGCCTTCCATCCTTCCGAAGTGGGTAAAATGAGGACCCAGATTGTTGGGGGCTATAGGCTGACTCTGTAATCTGCTTAGAGAGGGCTGTAAAGCAGTATATAAGTATATAAGAGCACTATAAGGCAGTATATAAGTCTGCTATTGCTATATCAAACAAATAAATTATTCATTTAGTGAAATTCAATTTCTTGATTGAAAGTTTAAACTCGATTCACAGAAAGCCATTTATGTAGATATCTAAACCATTTAGGTTTTATGATTAAGGCTGTTTTTAATATTTGCTTAGATATTTAAAGTATTGTATAAAGTTATATATTCAATTTTTAAACTAAGCTTTTAATAGAAAAGGCATAGCTGAAAAATTTACAGTATATAATTCTCAAAGTTGGGGAAACGTAGTATATAAACTCCATAGAAAACATTTATGATGAAGTATTGAATAAGGTGCATATCTTTGTCTATAGCAGCTGGTATTTGAGATGGGTTAGGCCAACCTTGACCCATCCCCAAAAGATAAACAGGGTAAGACCAATTTAGTGCTGGAATGAGCAATTTTCAGGAAATTCCAGGACTGTTGTTAGATTGACCTTAAAAAACAAAACAAAACTGGAAACAAGGAATGGTAATAACATTACTGTTGCCATTATTATTGTACATGAAACTCATCAGAATCAAGGTTGTTTTGTAAGAAGCCTAATACTCGTTCAGCTACTTTTCTTCATTTTACTTGACAGCTGGAGCAGAAAAAAAATAGCCTATTCCATTTTACTTTGCTGGCATTTGAGCCTCTGAAATACAGGTGAGATTCTCAGTGTATGGACTAAAACAGTTTGATGAAATTGCCTTGAGATGAAAACAAGGCCTTGTTGGGCAGAATAAATAGACAAAGCTCTTCTGGGCAGGAATAAGAATCTCATCAAAAGAAATAGTAAGTTGTGGTATCACATGAGATCTGAGCATGTCTGTGGTAAAAGAGACAAGTGTCTTGCTAAAGCAAAAAGTTTGTGTTATTAGGAAGCCCCAATTCATCCTATAACAGCTACAAATTGAGAATTTATTGTAATGTTTATTGCATTACTTTTCTTCCATCTAGCTGAGAAGGATACTTGAGGCTAATTCATATTTTAGTCATTCTTATGGAGGAGCTGCAAACCCAGGTCCAGATAGGGGCGGGGGGGAAGCAAATGAAACTATAGTCCACGGAATATATTTAAAGTCTACTGCTCTAAAAAAAGCTATGGACTTGAAATAAAATGAAACAGTGATGCTAGATAAGCTTATTCATTTCCCAATAATATTTCTGTCTTACTTGAAATCACTTGCAATCTGGAAAATGTTGGCTTAAAGATCTGCTTTTTAAAGTATATTTTTAAAAGGAAAAAAAAAAAGAAATTTTCATGCAACAAATGAAAGTAGAGGGTTACATCACTTTTTATTTACTAGATCAGGGATGTCAAACTCACAGTGTCATGGCAGCATCACATGACATATCGGGACTTTTTTCCTCTTCGCTAAACTGGGTGTGGGTGTGGCCAGCACATGATGCATCCGGCTCATGGGCCGGAGGTTTGACAGCCCTGTACTAGATACACAGAAACATCTAACAATAAGTTCAGATTAATAAGGTTAATAGTTCTGTATCTTCGTTTGTTTGCTCCTTCTAATCAGTGCTGACTTTTGGCAACTGCCTAAACAAGTCCCTGAAGTTGTCTTGGCAATATTTGAGAAGTGGTTTGCCATTCCCTATTTCCCAGGGCTAAGAGAGGGTGACTGGCCCAAGGTCACCCAGCTGGCTTTTTTATTTATTACATTTGTTTGCCTAAGGTAGGACTATAACCAGGGGTGGGATCAGACAGGGTTAACTACCAGTTTGGACATTTACGAGGTTCAGAGATTTACAATGTGCTTCCCTGCATGCTGCCGGAGCACCTGTAAATCGTCATTAGCATGCTGCGTGCAGAGAAGCAGCCTTTCAAAAAGCCCCTTTTTCCTGCTTTTTTAACTGCAGCTGTGCCTTGCATGGCAGCTGAAGTTGAAAAAATCAGGAAATAAAGGTCAGGTAAGAGCCCGGGTGGGCAAGTTGGCAAAAACATCAGCAGACATAGAACCAGTTCTATGTCTGCTGCTCTTCAGAGCTACCGGTTCTACAGAGGTGGACAGAACCGGTAGAAACCCACCCCTGACTATAACACCATATCCCAGTTTCTAGGCTGGAGCCTTAATCCCTACACCAAGCTGGCTCTATTTTAAGTAGCAGCAGTTAGTTATCCTGAGACATTTTGGTTGCTAGGTTTGCTAACAATCCAATTATTTTCTGCAAGGAATAGGAATTTATTTATTTATTTATTTATTTATTTATTTATTTATTTATTTATTTATTTATTTATTTATTTATTTATTTATTTATTTATTTATTTATTTATTTATTTATTTATTTATTTATTTATTTATTTATTATTTATTTATTTATTTATTTATTTATTTATTTATTTATTTATTTATTTATTTATTTATTTATTTATTTATTTATTTATTTACTTACTTACTTACTTACTTACTTACTTACTTACTTACTAAAGAAATGAAGTTTTCCACCAAAGAAGCAGAAATGGAAGGTTCCAAACTTATGCAAGTCACTGAGAAAAAAAGGCAGAACTAAAAGTTATATCATTATTGACTAATCTGCATAATTTCAGTACCCAGATGATCCTTTATGTCAGGGGTCTTCAAACTTGACAGTTTCAAGGCTTGTGAACTTCCAACTCCCAGAATTCCTCCTCCAGTCAGGTTAGCTGAGGAATTCTGGGAGTTGAAGTCCACAAGCCTTAAGCTTGTCAAGTTTGAAGACCTTTGCTTTATTTCAATACTATCCAGCCATATCAATCTTTAGTATTATACAATAAGAGATTATTTGCTACCTTAATCCTCTGAAGTGAAATATTAACTGTATGACCAATTTCAGGGCAATGTGACTTCAGGAATAGCTGGATGTATTCCAAAGACCAACACATTAGTGACTATGCTTACAATAGGGGAAGTCTCTTGCATATTATTTCCATGGACTACCTAACCAGTTGTTTCTGAGAAGTTCACAAGATAGGTAATGTAGGCCACTCATCCTTATTTGCCCTCTGGCATGTGGCAATCACTGAAAGTACCACTTGACATTTCATTTGTTTGCAGTAGCTGATAGGCACTAATAGATTTCTCCACCCGCTCAGAATTTGCCTTCTTGGCTTTGACTGAATGTTTACATCCAACTCAAGTTGTTGGCTCACTCTGAAATCCATATGGGGCAGAAAGGGAAACCACATGCTCAGATTGGCTATCTGATCCCATGCTTTCAAGCTTGAAGAAAAAGCAAACTAACTGAAGTGCATCTGGGCAGAACTATCCACTTCCAGAGGTGACCACTGATTACTTTTCCAAAATGAAGCGAGCAGCTTGCAAGAATCCGGACATAAAACAGAAATTGCCTAGTGGCCCTGTAGTTATAACGAGTGGTTTATGAACAAGCTTCAATGACTTTTCTTCCTTGGTTCTGGTGCAGAGGTGGTATTCAGCAGGTTCTGACCAGTTCTGGAGAACTGGTAGCAGAAATTTTGAGTAGTTTGGAGCACCAGCAAATACCACCTCTGACTGGCCCCCACCCCCATCTATTCTCTGCCTCCCGAGTCCCAGCTAATTGGCTGGGTCTTCTTTTGTTGCCCTGCATAGGAGAATGGAGCTGGAAAGCAGGTTAGCGGGGTGGAGAGGGAATGAACTTTTGCAGTAACCTTCCCTCAGGAGTGGGGAGGGAATGAGGATTTTGCAGTATCCTTCCCCTCTCAGCCCACCAAGCCACGCCCACAGAACCGTTAGTAAAAAAAAAATTGAATCCCACCACTGTATCTGGTGGGAGAACAGAAGGGTGGGGGGGTGGGGAATGGATTTAAGGAAACATTGCCCTAAATCCTAGACAGTGGAAGGGATCAGTGCTTGCTTACTACTGGCCACAACTTGTTTAATTAATTATTACTAGTTTACTACTCCTTAGGAAAAGAGGAGCTCATGGGGGTTGTTGAGAAACCTCACCCGGGGTACGGAGAACAAGGCACAGCAGACGCGACTCGCCAATTCAGCCCCACCACCAGCCAGGGGACCCGAGGGCGTCGCGGTGCCCGGGGTCAGCATCCATCCACGTGCCGATTCCCTCCCGCGCCTCGCGATCGACGCACGCGAGAAAGCAGCCAATGACAAAGCGGCGGCTGTCCAGCTGTAAACTCCGCTCGTCCCGCCCTCACCTCGCACTCTAGACAGGCACGCACGGACGCACGCACGCGCCGGCCTTCTGCCGCTTTCAGGGAGCGCCGCTCCCGAACTCGCAACAAGTCGGCGCACAAGTGGAAAAACAAAACAAAACAAAACCGGAGGAAAGGCATCTCGCAAAAAATTAGGCAACGTGGCGCGCGGTTTTTTTTTTTTAAAAAAAAACCCTTTCCACACACACACACACACACACACCCACACACCCTCCCTCCCTCTCTTCCCTGACACTAATTTCTGGGTGTTTCATCTGAGCTCGGGACTCCCTTGCAAAGAGGAGCGTTTTCTTCTCTTTTTGGAAAGACGGTGAAGGGGCGAAAAGCGCGAGGGACAAAACTAGCGACTCCTCAAGAAAGTTTAAGGAGGTTTTTGTTTTGTTTTGTTTTAAAGAAGTTTTAATCGGCCGCGCTGTCGAGCGAAGTTTCTCTTATTCCCCCCTCCCCCCCCCCAACCCCACCTCGCCCCGTTGTAACTTTGTTTCGTGAAGAAAAACAAAAAGAGGCTATATAACTTTGAGAGGGATGGTTCTCCTCTGACCAAGAAAATAAATAAATAAATAAATAAAGAGTCGTTCAAGAGGGCACCTTCGCCTTGGAGCCGGGGGAGAGAATAAACATAATTCAGAAAAAGAAGCAGGAGCAGCAACTTGTAAGAATCGACCGAAGGAGTCCTGGCCCGGGGGAGAAGAAAAAACAAAAAGGAAAGAAAAGGTGGGTAGGATCGTTTCCCTTACCTTTTTTCCCCTTTTCGTTTCTCTTTCCTCTCCAGCTTCCCCCAACCCTTTTTCTTTTGGCGGCCACTTAAACCCGTCTCTTGGTCCCTTGGCTTTAACCGCGCTTTCCTTTAAGCCTTCAAGTTTAAGGGAACAACCACGGCGCGGCGGGGGAGGGATGGGAGGGCGGCAGGGGGAGAAAGGTTGGCGACCGAAACAGAAAAGCCGCTGACCAAAGGGGCGGTCTCGGTTAGCCTGACTTCGGTGCCCGGCGAGCGGCTCTCCCCAAGTCTATTTTGCTCTTCGCGTCCCGGGACCTGGGCGCGTGTGTTGTTTGGGTCTCGAGGGGAAAAAAACACACACGCGAAGTTTTCCTCAGAGGGGCGGCTCTGTTTGGGAGGGACGGGGGGGTGTTGTCGCGGACTCGAGGGGTGCTCGGGTTGCCGCCCTGGTGCCTTTCCCGCCCCTCTCCAGAGGATCGAGGATATCGTAAGTAAGTGAGGCCTCTTCGGAACGAAACGCCGCATTTGAGAAAAGTTCGCCTTGGGTCTTTTGGCCAGAATTCCCAATTTGCCTGTGCTACATTTCCCCCCACCATCTCGGGTTTCTTTGCCTCTTCCCGTCGCTTAGGGTCGCTAGAATAACAAAACGTGACATAACCGGTAAGAGAAATCAGACGGCCGCTTTTGACGCCCTGGGTTGGGTTCCTCCTCGCTTTTCGGCTTCTGGTTTCCAAAAGGTCGCTTGTTTATCTAGCGTTGTGTTTCTTTACTGTGGCTCGACTGGACTTGCTTCAAACCGGGACGGAGTTGGCGTTTCGGCAGGGAATCGTCGCTGTAGGTGGGGTGGGGTCGGGTGGGTTGAAGTGGGGGACGAGGGAAAAAATTATGAAAAATCTCCCAAACTCTGGCGGGGGGTTATGGTTTTTTTTTTTTTTTTTTTGTAAATTACTTGTATTTTTAATTGGAGAAACTCTGTGCCAGCCTTTTTGGGAAACAGTCGGGTTTTTTCTTTTTCTGCCCTAACTTGGATTATAAATGTTGAACCTAAACCGTGCGATACTTTGTTGCATTGAAAACCTGAACTTCATGTTTATCCTGGAGAAGTAAGTTTGCCATGCAGGGCTTAATGAGGAAGTTTGATTTTTAGAGTTCGAGTAACATAGGAAATTTTTTAAAAAAGGAATGTAAGCTGCTCCACCTGCATTTTTTGTGTATGGGTTTAAAAAAAAAAAAAGCAACCAAACGTTTATGAGCGAATTTAAGCTTACAGCTACAAAACACATAGTAAACTCCTTCCCTTCTTTCAATTATTCTGAGCAACGGAGGAATTGACTTTGTAGATCAAGTTGAGTGAGGTGCAGTGAACATTATACAATCAATGACTTGTGTTTTGATCTTAAAATACTACCACGTGGAAGACTTTTTTGTGGTTGGTCCTCCTTGAAGTAATAGCTATTTTATATTCAGCCCCTTGGGCTTTAGCCATTGATGTTGCCTTCTCATTTAGATGCTTTGGTATAAAAGAAAAAGGAAGAAAGAATGCAGGTTTTATGACAAAATAGTATGTCCTGGATCTGGACGATCTCAAAATTTAGCATTTTGTGACAATGCTGCAGATAAATAGTGACAAATTTAATACATCAAGCTATTTTGTCTGTTATTAGGGCTATTGTATGTTGCTCTTCCACTTGCAACTATTTCATTATGCAATGACATTGGCATACGAAGTTTTTACTTTCCAAAGACAATGATTGTCTGGGGATTTTGTCCACCTGACAGAAAATTATTGTTAGTAAAACTGATCTAGTCCTGTTTTTATCTCTGCATTGTTAGAATGAGCTAAGGTTGGCAAAATGGATAGCAGGCAACATAATTAGACCTTTTGAAATTTTAAAATAAGTTTACGTTAGATTATTAAGAGAAAGATTGATTAATTGATTATTTTTCATAAAAGAATGTATTAGGTAGGTTTGAGTCCAGTTCCAGCATACATAGGTTTCTCTGCACTTGAGACTTTTGTATATCCTTTATTTTCCGGCCAGGCATTTGTGATTAGGGAAACAGAGATCCAAGCACTATTTTTTCCCTTTAATTTATCAGCATTGCGAACATACTCATGATATAAATATACCATATTTCATTCTAGTAGTTTCATTAAGAATGCAGATATATTTCTTAATTTCGCCCAGTCTGCATTTTAAAAATGCTTGGCGTTTTTGTTTAAGAGTTTTTATTAAGCAGTATCCCATCAATTACCAATATTCTGTTTTGTTTGTGGCAGTGATTTATCCTTATTGTAAAAAACATGTTTGTTATAAGTATTATTGGTAATGGAGTATCTTTATAGTGAGGTATACTATAGAAATTAAATAAATAAATAAATACAAGCACTAAATAATACTTTTTTTCTAATGACGCAAAGCCACAGTAATTTTGAATTTTTGTGTAATAGGAACTTGTTTTGATGGTAAGAAAGAATTGATTGATAAAATTCTAACTCATCTAACTCATTTTGCCATCATTTTTACTCCTTATTTGTACAATTTTTATACTTATATATTGTTATTAATATAATAATAGACTTTTAAGCTCTATTTTTAACGAAAGAAATATGGAAGTTCTGATATCAAAGGAATTTTTAAAAATGAATATTAAGCACCCCAGTATTATTAATACTACCGATGGAAATGAGAGATGTACAGAAGCTTAACTATAACAAATAGCACCCACCCACCCCTAAAATAGGTAAATTATTATATACAATATTGTAATCATTTGAAGACTGCAGAACCAAATTATTTTGCAAGTTATCATGGACAAAATCTACTGTTGTGGTTATTTTACAGAAGAGGGAAAATCTACATATGAAAGTGAAGGTTGATTAGATGTTTACCTTCTCATTTTCAGGTAATATCATACCTGGGACATAATTGTATTTATTGGAGTGATTTTTGATAAAGTTCTTGGTGTAACCTTTAAAAATGAAAATATCCAAACTGCTTAGAGGGCTTTTTTTTTTTTTTTTACAAGAGGAGTTTATTCGGCATACTTTTATATAGCAGCTGCTGATCATATTTCATAGAGCTGTTAAAGCACTTAAAGCCTAAAATTAGGTTCTGCCTAGTAGTAAATATTTTCAATTGCTGCTTGAAGAAATAAATGGAAGAGTTATTCTTTAAAATCCATCTTTAAACAAAAAGTAGGTACTCTTTTAAAATTAAACAAAAAGAATAGCTGAAATTTATTTTCTTGATGTAATACTGTATGCTTTTAGTCTCCTTTGAAAAGTGAGTCCACTGCAAAGAAGCTGTTAAAATATATATTTGTTTAGTATTTTGTAATGCAATTGTTTCATTATCAGTTTTACCTCCAGTTAACATTTGTTTAAAATAAATAATCTACAGTGTGGAACATATTCGTCTTCTTTGCGCAATGAAATCTTAACTGATTTCCCAAACTCACATTGCAAACCTGTGACAAACTGAAATTGTTATACAACAACATCAGAAATCTACATATTTCCATACTGTTATATTTACATTTTCTTTATTTTATTATGAATTAATGCAAATATCATTGTGTAAATCTGTTTATAATGCCAAGGATAAATAAGTATGATTTGAAATTTGATGTCAAGCATAATAAAATATCATTTATTGACACTATGATTATTAGCAATAATAAGCTCTATATAATGTTTTATATAGTACACTAAAGGCATGAACATTTTCATGGCTTCAGGCTATATCTTGAGAATAATAGATAAAGGTATTGATTATAAATATAAATATTTTTTGCTCTGGATAGCAGATAGTTATCAACAATACTACATTGTTTAGCAGCAGAAATTACTTCATGAATATTTGATCACTGATTTAACTGTAAATGGAACATTTTTACTAGGAATTCTTTTCAAAAACTGGGTATTTAGCTGAATGAAACTTTTGCATATTGTTAAGATACTATTAAACTTAAAGTATATTCATAATATCTTATTTTGATGCTTCAAACTTTCTTATAACATGTTCTTTTAAAGTATTTTTAATCTCATTGTTTTGTATGAAATTATGATTTAATAATCCATCTGGATACTAATCATATATTTGTATTTATTTTTCTTAAAAACTGGATATAATCTTTTTTTAAATTCTGTGCTTCAGGACATCAGTGACAAGATATTTCTGCATGCATTTTAAATTATGCAAGTTTATGCCTGAATCCTAAACCTTTGTGGCCTATTGAACCAATCAAGCTGTATTAATCAGGGCTTGACATTTCTGTACTTCAAAAATATGACAGTCAAAAGAAATTATACTTCATGGAATAGTAAGCTAAGGCAATTCTTTCTCCCCTCCTCAGCTCCCCATATCAAAATGCAAGAGAAACAAGAGAGGTCTTCAGGATAAGACCATGACTAATAGTGGGATCCAAGTGTAACAATCATTTTCCATTTAACTTCAATATTTAGACATCTAGAACCTTTTGGATTATTATTTTACTACATGCTAGTTTTGAAATTTTATTCAAGTAGAGTGTTGACCTTTGCTCTTATGTAATATTTACCTATTCATTTTCCAGTAGAACATTAGTTTCAACATATTTTCAAAACTTATTCTTAGCACTTTATAAAGTTACTTAAAACAAATTCCTTTCATTTTTGATAAGTCTTCATAAACAAAAGGAACATTAATTACTTTTTAAGTGGGTTAATAGTATATAAAACTAACATATGTATAATAGAGCTTTTTGATCTACACCTTTTGAAGTGACAGTAATTGCACATTATATTGTTAGACAATATTTCAGTGCAATAGAGAAAATAAGATTGATAGTTTGTGGAAGTTTAGAATAGTGATATATTTTATACCTATAAAAATAATATCAATATTCACAGAAGAGCCAAAATATGATCTATTACATTATCTTTACTGTCTGTGTAAACCATTTATATAGTTTCATTTCAACTGAAAATAAACTGAAGTCAAATATAATAATGTTTCTAAAAGCCAGGATTTGTATGTTTTTAATTAAATAGTTTACATGGCTACCTATCTCAGGACAGTGATTCTGGTGGCGTTCAATTATTAGAACAGCTATTGCTTCTGTATGTAACCCATGATGTCCAAGTTTAAAACACAAAAACCAAATTTGAAAAACTAGCCCACACCTAACTATCTGACCCAATCATCTGGTCTTCAAAGCTTGGTGAAAGGCTAACATGGTTGGGTCTATCTGGATTTCTGGAGAGATACGTTTCCAGGATTAGGTGCCACAATTAAAACACAACTTCTGGATCCAACAGGATGACCCTGTTGAATGGAGAGAACCCAGCACATGCCTTTTGTGCTCTATCTGGTGGGCTAAGCAGAAGCTATGGGAAAAATATTTTGAAAAAAATAATAAAAGTAATAAGCTGATAACTATATCAAAAGTTCACTTTGGGAATTGAGACACTTTTTAAAGCAATTTCTGATGATCAGAAAGTTTTAAAATTGTTCGATAAATCACTCATTGAATCCTGAATACACAAATGTAACTATTGTGTTTTGTTTAAATAATTTTGGTGAACTGTAGCTGTAAGTTATACCAATTCCATTTATTTAAATTTACAATTAGAAGACCGATCCATTTGGGAATTCAACCCAGCAAGTTGCTTATGTATATACAATCAAATATACCTTGAATGTAATAGTTTAAAGCAGGGGTTCCCAAATTTGGCAACTTTAAGACTTGCGGACTTCAACTCCCAGAATAGCTGGCTGGAGAATTCTGGACTTGAAGTCCACAAGTCTTAAAGTTGCCAAGTTTGGAGACCTCTGGTTTAAAGCTTGTAGGCAACAAGAAACATCTTCTGTTGTCAAGAAAGCTGTATGAACATGGCTATAAGGTTATCAGGAATCAAGCCCAACTTTTTTTAACTTTTACTTGAGGCATAAGTTTTAATTGTTCTACATAGGATAAAGGTCGGTAAAATAAAATAAAGCAATGAACAATTCCACTGCATCACAAACTGTATTTTAATGGCAGTCATCTCTTTAGGTAAGCTAAATGTTTTCCTTTCTTACCACTCTTAAGTGTAATTTCACATAGCTGTGTGCATTTGTATAAATATAAACTTATATAAATAAAACCACAGCAGAATGCTTAAAAAAGCCTTTTCATAATTTTGAATACTTTGGATAATGCAGTTTCTTTATAAAACAGATTTTATAACAGAGGCACAGATGTTTCATTGGTTGTATGCCCATGCCAGCTGCCTTAATTTACTTTCTTTCTACTTTAGTGTTCCATATTAGAGGTTTTCAATAAGAACCTCATCTGTTGGGATAGATAAGTTTTTAAAGCATTGTTTATGTGGCTCTGAACAAATCTACTTTGAAATATACCCTTTGTCAAGTAGCTTTGAAACAAAGATAAATTTCACCTGAGAGTAAATTCTATTTAGCTTAATGTGACATCCTTCTGAGCAGAAATGTATACAACTGATGACCTATTAGATTGAGAATTGGAAAAGTAGTGTTGTTGAAACATTGTATGCTATATGCAGTTAATAACTGCTTTTTTGTTATTCCTTAGTCAAAATGGGAAAAAAACATAAAATTCTGATTATTGTCTCCTATCATGAATCTGCTATTCTGCTACCTTCAAAAAAATAATTGAAGAAAAATAAAATACTTAAGTCAGTTCAAATATTGTAAATTTGGGCCCAAGACATTTGCAGTTTGTAAAGGCTTACTTACATCTATATTTCTAAATACTTAGCCAAACATGTATATTAACCCAGTTGGAAACAATTCACTTCTTGTTCTGTATGTGACAATGTATGAATGGCATTTCATATGAGGATAGTTTTCTATACATGGAACAAGTCTGATATGGAAGAAGAAATGAATGAAAAAGCTATATGTAAATAGAAAAAATGCTAATGTAATGATTTATTCTCTTTTTGGCTGCAGATATTTAGTGATCAGTTTAGATTTGCAGACTATCTTGTAAATAGTAAAACTGTTGGAGGCGATTTTAAAATGTTGGATTTGTAAAAGTTCAATATAGAAAGTAAAATTTGCAATGTTTGCCACATACAGTATTCTAAAAATTATGAATGTATGTACGTATGTATGCACATGCACAATATTCTATACAGTAGGCACAAACGTACTAATTTGAAAGACTATACGGGCCTGAGACTTCAGGATCAGATATCAACTTTTATGTCAGTTGCAAAGATAGAATTTCATGTCTCTCATACTAAAGCGTAGTTGTTTTTAATTTATGATATAGTGATGTGAACATCTGATGAAGTATGTGAACATTTGAGGAAGTAGCTGCTACAAGTGCTTGCACGTGTGTGTGCAGGAAAATGTGAATGTGTGTGTGCGCGTCCACACACACTGCTCTACTATCTATGAGTTAGGGAATGTAAAAATAAGATTAGGATATTTCCTACATTAGGAAAATAGCAACCATGTATTTATAGAAGATACATATAGTATGGTCATTATACATTTAATTTATTAAGCAAATAACAGTAACATCAGAAAATTCTATACTACACATGCTTATTAATTTATATGAATAGATAATACTGCTAACAATAATATACATAAATTGCCTGCAGATTTATTTATTTTAGTATTTATTTGATTTGTCAATCGCTTACAAGATACAGGTATAAGAATAAATGTAGTTTTGTATACATGAGATAGGTACTTATAAGAAAAATAAAAAACAATAGGACAGGGACGGTAGGCACGATTGGTGCACTTATGCACACATATCTTTTGCACACATATATGATTTATTAGGGTATATTGGATCATTTTATGGGAATATAGCTAAATTTAAATGGTGGTGTTTTGTTAAATTTCAGGTTTTTGTCATTTGACTTGTTCTTTTTTTTTTTTTTTTAACTGTAAGATAATTAAACATGTTCTCATAAATGAATGTTGTTTGTAAGGAAAGTGGCAAGGTTCCAGTGGAAATATTTTGTGATGAGTTAGTTTGGAATGGTCCACAGTTAATTTTAAAACAAGTACCCTTTAACTAATTAAAACCTAATATTTTTATCATTAGTGTTGAATGATTTTCACATGTGTTATGCAAACTGTTAGGAGCACTAGTAGTCATTTTGCATAGTAATCTTTTTATATTTAGTGTTTAGTCACTGAAACACTGTATAATCTCAAGTGTTTGGGCTGGCTTCAGTGAGGACCTCCTAAATTAATTGAGCGGATATATTCTATGTGGAAGGTACTTTCTTAAAGTTACTTCAATTTTATTATGACTATTGCTTGGTTTCTAAATTCTTATGGCAAAATTTGCTCTTTGAATAAGCTAAAAGAGGAATTGTTGTCTATCCCCGTATGTATCAGTTGCATTTGCCACAATAATGTAAATTAATCTTAGCATTCTGATAGTATTTTTCTATTGATCTGGAGTAAAATAAATCACTAATGTAGGGATTCCCCAACCATGGACTGGTAATGGCCCGCAACTTGTTAAGAACAGAGTTGCACAAGCAAGTGAAGCTTCAGCTGTGCATGTGAGGGATCTAGGTAGCGCGTGATACCATCCTTCTCATGGTCTGTGGAAAAATTGTCTTCAATGAAACCGTTCCCGTTTGCCAAAAAGATTGGGGAACAACATGAGAAAGGCACAAGATGTTGGAAACAACGTTGTATATGTGTATTAGGCAACAAAATAATATCCAGTTGAAGTCTGCTCTTAGTTTCAAAGATTTTTTTTTTTAGAAAACTCACCTGAAAGGCTGAGATAAAACTGTCAAATGTGGCTGTATTGGAACTTTATCTGGCCCATATCTCTGACCTTTCAAATTGTTACTGTTATTTTAGAGCTCTGTAGAATTCAGACAATCATATTTGTCACTTTCCTTTTCTTTGATGCTTGGCAATTTTAGTTACCATGTTGTTTATACACTATGGATATTTTCCATCTTAGAATCTAGTTAAATCACATCATTGTCTGAACAATAAAGGTTAATGGCTTCATAGTGTTTCCTTCTCCTGATCGCTGTCTCTTTGCCAGTGGTGGGATTCAACATTTTTTACTACCAGTTCTGTGGGCATGGCTTGGTAGGCGTGGCAGGGGAAGGATACTGTAAAATCTCCAGTCAGAGGTGGTGGCTTTGCCGGCTCTCTGAACTACTCAAAATTTCCGCTACTGGTTCTCCAGAACTGGTCAGAACCTGCTGAATACCACCTCTGCTCTGTGCCTGCTGATAGTTTTGCTTGCTGTATAATGTTAGCAGTCAGGTCTTATAATGACTGTACCACTGTTACTTGGAGTAGTTGTGCCTATATTGATTAAGAGTAAAGTATAAAAGCATAAATCAAGAGTAGCCTCACTTCTGGTTTTGCCTGTTAAATAATCATCCAAACAGAGAAATGTTTGGGAAATATGTGGCACTTGGTGCCATACGAAAACATCTTGGATGGTACTTAGAAATTCTGCACATCGATAAAATTCCATCTGTCAATTGCAAAAGACCACAACTTGTATCCAGACATGTCAATTCATTACAACATGCAAGGTTCTTGATGCATATGAAGGTCAACACTGACTAAGGAATTTGCAGTTGTGACTTCACATTGTTGTGAACAGATAGTAATCTGGCTAACAATATTACCATCCATAATAAACGAAGCACTGTTGATGTACTTATTGAAAGAGGTATGTGTGTGTGTGTGTGTGTGTGTGTGTCTGTAGGTATGTATGTATGTATGTATGTATGTATGTATGTATGTATGTATGTATGTATGTATAATATGCTATATCATTGTTAAGTGAAGTTTTTTAATGGAAAAAATAAAATAACCACAAAAATATTTTACATTTATATTGAAGCTTCAATTAATTGATGGAGCAGTAATATAACTAGTGTGATGGCTAGAGCATCAATAGCAAATTCAGAAGAAACTGATACATGACTTCGAAAGAACAGCTGCTTGATGGTGGTTGTGCTGGAGAAATAATTGTCATTTCTGTTTTTGTTCAGATGATCTGACTGCTTTGTTGCTGTTTTCTGAGAGCAAAAAATCTATGCTTGGTGTCATTTCAGCTCTTGATGCTTAATAGATAAAGCATATCTTCTGGATCTATTTTAATTTTATTTATTAATTATTAAAAAGATATTTTATTCACCTTTGATACATTGGTTATAAGGTGTAAATTCTAGTGGGTCACTTTTATTATAATTATTTACTTGATTAAGATGTGACTTAGACTCATTAGCTTATAACTGCTTCAATCTATCCTGCTCAAATGATTTCAAAAAATGGGACTGACCTTATTTTTGATGCTATGGCTGCTCACCTGAAGGAGTGAAAAAGGGTGACATGGCTTCACTAGAAGACATTTTCAGTTTTAGAGTTCAATGCCAGTAGTTTTTTCAGTAAGAATAAACTTTATTTACATATACAAGAACCTTTCTATTTAAATTTCCAGTTTTGAAAATAGGATTGTATTTGCACAACTATGACCTCTGTGTCAATTGTATATACAGTAATTCTGAACCTTCCAAATCTGACTATCATTTGGCCTATTTTAATGCTTTCTACATGGTATTGAAACTGCAGCCAATTTAGAATGCTAGATTGAATGCTTTGTTGACTAAGGCAAATAATTTCCTCAGCACTGTCCAGCTATTTACTAAGTCTGCATTACTATTACTATCAATCCTCCCATCCTTCCTTTCACCCATCTCCTCCTACTTATTACTATATTACTGTAGCATTGTTGCTTGTATCCTTACGATTTATATTGACTGTTTCCTAGTATGATTTGATTGCTTATTGTACCCTATGACTATTGTTAAGTATTGTACCTTATGATTCTTGACTCTTGATGAATGTATCAGGGAGCAACTTTATTGTCTAGTACTGGAGTACACTTTTAGGCATGTTTCATGAAAACAGATGCAACTTGTAACCATATTATCATAACTTTCCCTGGGTTTTAAAATCCTTTGGAGTAATCTATTCTTCAGAAAGGCTTTTTCAGAGGTCCTATGGACAAATTTAATTATCTCTCATGCCATCATGAAAATATTGGTTAGTTACATTTTGATGGGTTTGTGTAATTGTTAGTGAATATGTTATGTTTGATATTTTAAATAAAGCGTATACAAAAAAACCCATCTTAAGAGAAAATTCTCATTTTGAAATTAAAAAAAAAAATAAGAAAAAAAAAAAAATTTTTTATTGGCCAAGTGATGGACACACAGTGATCGCTAGTTATATAAAAGGAAAGATATATTCATCAAGAGTCAAGAATCATAAGGTACATTACTTAACAATAGTCATAGGGTACAATAAGCAATCAAATCATACTAGGAAACAGTCAATATAAATCGTAAGGATACAAGCATCAATGCTACAGTAATATAGTAATAAGTGGGAGGAGATGGGTGATAGGAAGGATGGGAGGATTGATAGTAATAGTAATGCAGACTTAGTAAATAGTTGGACAGTGCTGAGGGAATTATTTGTTTAGCAGAGTGATGGCTTTCGGGGGGAAACTATCCTTGTGTCTAGTTGCTCTGGTGTGCAGTGTTCTATAGCGTCGTTTTGAGGGTAGGAGTTGAAACAGTTTATGTCCAGGATGTGAGGGGTCTGTAGATATTTTCACAGAATTATTCCATGTTGTAATAAAAGGTACTACTTAGCAAATTATCACAGGAAAGAGTGGATGTATTACTTACCATGTAGCATGAAGTTATATTCTAATTAACTGAAGTGCCATTTTTATCTTGCTTTCATGAATTGGCCATAAAAGTGGACTATCTTCCTTTTTAGATACAAACATTAACAATCCAAGTAATTCTTTTAAATGGAACTGTTAACTTATATTTTTAAGATCTGGATCACAAATTTAAAATGTTGTATTTGATATTTCTATAACTTTTTCTACGTTCGGATAGGGATTCATCAAATCTTAAGCTTATTTAGTTCTGATTCTTATCTAATGCCTTTGCTGATTGATTTTAGAATGATTTTTCTACCAAAGACTCTCATTTGCATATGAAAACTGGAATTTGGTTTACATTTCACATGGAGTTGCCACCAAAAATTGAAAATGCAGATAAATTCTGAAATTTTTGATACAGTTTTCTATTTCTATGAACAAAAAATGATTTGAAGGAAAATCATGGCTGAAAATGAAAAAAAAATATTGATAGTAAAATGTGTACCTTCTACTTACTGATGTCAGTTCCAATTTCAATGTATTATATACATTGTTTATAGATTTGTTTTGAACATCTAGTGCCAATTAGTTGCTGTACTTAAATTTTCTTTCAGCTATGAACAAATGAATCTACTGTATAGGCATAGAATCTAGTTTCTAATATGTAGGTTTTGTGTGTGTGTGTGTGTGTGTGTGTGTGTGTGTACAACTGTAGAAACCAAGTAATACTTTGTCTTGTTGTTTTTAAAATTAGGACATCCAGTTACTTCTCAACCGGTTCTCTTTGTGGAAGAAAAGTGAGTAATCTCCATGGAAGATACTCAGGATTTAAATGAACAGTCAGTAAGTAAATATTTGGTTAAATTGTCACACATTTATTTTTAATGGGATTGGTTCAACATTATGTGAGAAAATTGCTTGAACAGCCAGACTTTTTATTTCACTTGTAATTCCTCATGGAAGTTTGTAAGTCTCCCCATGGAAGTTTCCATAGCCTTGCAGAATAGATGGAGAGATTTACAGAACTGTACCATTGAAGATGCAATTTTCATACCAGAGTAAAAATCCATATGCTTAATAGCAATAGCACTTAGACTTATATACCACTTCACAGTACTTTACAGCCATCTCTAAGCAGTTTACAGAGTCAGCATATTTTCCCAAACAATCTGTGCTGTGTCCTGGCACTATCTATCTTTCTAATAAACCACAATCAGTTCCCATTAACAGCCACAGATGTGCGTGGCTAAACATTCTGCTAAGGACAACATTTTGTCACAAGTACTGGACTGGATGAAAAGGGAATGGCCACTGGGGCTGGTGAGCAAGGGTCTTCGCCCCTTTAAAAGCCATCAGCACAAACTATCCATTCTTAAGGGCTGTTTAGGAGGAAGTACAGTAGTGGTCCCAGCCCCGTTACATTGCCCAGTCCTGAAAGCCCTTCACAAGAGTCATCCAGGCATTGTCCATATGAAAGGGTTGGGCCGGAACGACATGTGGTAGCCAGGAATGGACCAAGCAGTCTCCAAATGGGTGTCAGGCTATAAGCAGTGCCAGGAATCAAGGCCTACATGCCTTCTAGCGCCAGTCAGGGAATGGAAAAGCCCTCAAGCCCTCTGGTCCCGCTTACACGTAGATTTTGCAGGGCCATTTAAAAGGCAGGATTTCTTAATTACAACTGACACCTTCTCAAAGTGGCTAGAGGTACTGCTGATGCCCTCAACCACGTCTAAGGCCATGATCACCACCCTACAGAAACTCTTTGCCACACATGGATTCCTGGATCTCATAGTCACAGACAATGTGCTTCAATATATGTTCAGAACCTTTGAGTTATTCTTAATAGGGCATGGGATCTAGCACACATTGGTGGCCCCCTTCCATCCTGCTGGAAATGGGATTGCATAAAGGATGGTGAGGACCGCCAAGGAGGCACTAGCCAGAATGGGCCCAGGGTACTGGCCAGCTAAAATAGCACAGTTCCTAATGGTAAAGCACTCTGCTCCCTGACCCACAACCAATTACAGTCCAGCCAAACTCTTAATGGGCTGAAGGCTGAGGACTGACCTAGACAAGCTTCACCCCAATTATGCTCCAGAGAAGCCACTTGACTCCTCCAGCAAGACCAGGGTTTTTAAAATAGGGGACCCGATTTATGCCCAGAATTATGTAGGCAACCCTCTATGGCTAGCAGCCACTATAATAAAAATAACAGGGCCCTGTTCTTTTGTAACTGAGTTGAAGGATGGCAGAGTGTGGAGACTCCATATTAACCAGTTAAGGGAGTGAAGAAACCCTGGGCCTGAACATTATCCACCTTGGAACAACGTTAAGGCCCCACCAGCAGAGCTCGAGCTGACCACGCCCGCAACATGCCATCCAGCAGAGATTCCAGCTCTGGTCGAACTCATTCCAGGCGAAGCACTGATGCAGTCTCCGGTCATTCCAGAAACGTCGACTTCTCCAGCAGCAATGACTGAACCTACTCTGCACAGGTCCACGAGGGCCAGACACCGCCATGCTTACCTCCAAGACTCCCAAGACTATGCATGCACTGTCGAGGTGGGAAGGAATGCTGTGTCCGAAGTTGTCCCTCTGGTCTGCGCCTGCAGGGAGCACACTGCTGCAACCTGATTGGCTGCCATTTTTATAGCTCAGTATAAAAGGAGCTATCAAACAGGCCAACAGCTGTTGCTTCACAGCTAAACAAGAACTGTCACGTTAGCGTGCTCTTTGAAATAAACCATGAGCAACCTTTAAAGCCACCTTTCCTCAGTCTGTCCGGTTCTGATCTTAGAATAGAATAATCTGGCTCCTCATTTTATCCATCTTGGAAGGATGGAAGGACTACCATGCCATCAAGATAGGTATCAGTGCTGAGTGAGTCATCCAGCTCCCGAAATGGCAACCCGTGTGTCCCAGGGCTGACATGCACCCCCCCTACCACAGAGATGGCAACTATAAGACAAAAGATAGAATTAGTTCAATCCATTACACTCTGAACCCCTTTTTGTGGGATTCTGGCGGTGAAATCTGGCAATCAGATGGGGCGCTGTCATATTGGAACTGTGTACCCAGGAGGCCTCCGACAACAGGTATCCCTTCCATAACACTAGATATTATAATTGTTTTTTGTGGATTCTGGACATAGAGGAGAATTGGAAGTCCATTGTTGTAGTAATTGAGAGTATCATTCTGTGACACCACTCATGGTTTTCTATTAGTTTTTGATTATGGCTGTCTTAAAAGCTGGTGAGGCTTTCATAGCAGAGGAGCTGCAGCTTCTAGTTTTCTTGGCTGGATGTCATAAATGGCACAAAGTTTCTTTCATAGTATCTTTGTAGCATTTGTGTGGTTGTCCTCAAAGTCTCTTTCTGGACTCAGTACACTCATGGACCATACACCAGTCATTCATTCTGATGCCATGTCCCACCTATCGCATCTGGGCTCTGATAATCAGAGATTCAATGCTGATAGACTCTGCATGATCCAAGAACTCAGATTTTCCCCTACAGTCACATTTTGAACAATTGGCATCTGGCTCACATTTGCAGCCATCTGCGTTTTCCTGTAGTTACATGGCCAAGATTTCCAACATTTTTTGCCAATTTCCAGCATTTACTTCCAACTTCAAGCAAAAAATGTCCATTAGTGAAAACAGCTTTGCTTAAATGTCCACCATATCAGCAAAACATGTTGTAAAATTGTGTACAATTACTTTGCTTAACAACTACCATGACTTACAACCATAATTCTAGCTCATTTTAACTTAAACAATAGATCTAAGAATTGGAAATAATACGTTCACAATACTATGCAATTACGGTTGATTTAATTTTATAATAATATTGAGGGAAGAACATTAATATCATACATGTACATTTGTTTTATTTCTTTTACTGTAGATGAAAGAAGGATTACCCACCATATCTTTAACATCTAGAAAGAATTTCATAATATTGTTACTAAAAGTCTGTTCAATTTGATACATTAGGAATCTAGCTGGAAATCTTTAATATACACGCTAAGAGGTTGCATTGTAAATCATAGTTTTCCCATTTTTACTTAACAAGCTAATTATCAAAATGTATGTCAAAATATGTATAAATATTGATACTAAGTTGCAACTAACAGTACCAATAAAATAATTCTAGGTATTCTATGAGACAGCTTTCTCTTCATATAGCGTTACAAAAGGAAAGCTAATGAGAAAGTATACTATTTCTGACATTTCTTTTTCTAATTTATATAAAGTAATTACAAAAAAATAAAACATATCCCAGTGGCAGCTTGATAACTTCAACTGTGCATGCCCTAGCCTTGCCTTAAGCTGAATTTTGGTTCACATTAAATGTGACTTGGCATCATTGTACAAATTGCACTAAGTAGAATATTTCATTATTCACAATAAACTTGCGTTAATCATGATCTATTTTTACTACAAATAATTTAACTTTTCTATGTTATTTTCTCACTCTTAATTTGCCTTCCCAATTCCACATTTCCATAATTTTATGACAACAGGTTCTATTGCAAGATTCCCCACATGTCCTTCTAATACAGGGGTCCCCAACCGCCGGTCCGCGACTGGTACCGGGTCAGCGGAACAAGCCTTACCGGGCGCTGGTTGCTGGGCGCCGCCATCTTTTTGGTAAAAAGCGCTTCTGGTGAGCTTTTCCCGGTAGAAAGCTCACCGAAGCGCTGTTATTCATAAAAGATGGTGGCGCTAGCTCGTGAGCTTTTCCGGGTAGAAAGCCATTTCTACCCGAAAAAGCTCACTGGAAGAAGTTGGCGCCGCCATCTTTTGACGAAACAGCGCTCGTGACGCCACCGGAAGCGCCTTTTCGCTCATAAAAGATGGCGGCGCCAGTTGACGCCGTACTGGCCGCGGCGCCCAGCTGATGCCGGAACCGGGTCGCGGCGTCGAAAAGGTTGGGGATCCCTGTTCTAATAAACAAAAACTAATGCAAAGCTTCCAGGTTTGTGGTCTGTATGCTCTAATGTCTTGCATGGAAGGATTACCTCTTTGGGAAAAAGTTTACAAATCCTAAAATTGTTTTTCTTTCAAGTTTCAGAAGCACACACCATTGTAACACATGTTTTCAGTCTGAAATGGCAAAATGAATGATTAAAGATTACCAGGAAAGATTCATGAATAGAAGCAGGAAGACAAAAGTTTTCCCCAGTGAAATTTTTTAAATAATGGAATAAAAACCTCTCATTATATTTCTTCCAATTCCTAGCTTTTCAATATCAACTAACAAAGCAGAACACAATATGGGGTGAGACTTTTCTTCTACTGTACTAGCTCATTCAGCCTTCTAGTACAAAACATAATCTCATGATTGTTCAGTTCTTTGAAAATATGTTCTGGAATTATACCCTTAAACATTAAAGCTGTTTTAAACTCTTTAGCTATGTCATAAAGAGTTACTATTCCTGTTTTCAGGGAAATCCAGAAAAAATTAAATAGACCTCTGCCTCACTCTGAAGTATGTGTGTGTGTGTGTGTGTGTTTGTATGCATATGCACTGCAGTATGCAATTATTTAATACATGATTGTAAATGTTGGTGAATATTTCTTCTTTTGCAAAAGATTTGTAAGCCTTTCATGTATTGCTTTGAAGAAATAACTACTGAATTGCTATAAGAATGCTTTGAATTAAAATCACAAAAATTTGCAGCCTATTCAGAATTGGGCCATGGAAGTGGTGGGTGAGTGTGTGTGTGAGAGAGCAGGTGCAGCTGCATTTGTGAAAGTGGTGCATGTGCACAAAACCATCCCTTCTCCTCCACACCGCCTCTGCCTCCAACTGTCTACCAAATCGGAAAGGTTGGAGTCTACTGCTATAGTCCAATGTGATGCTTTTTATCTTAGGAACCTAGCAGGGATGCACTTCTGTTTTTCAGCCAAATGTAGATCTAGATGCCTTAGTTATGGCAATTTAATGGAGGATGTTGGTGAACATAGCATTTGATAAGGGACATTTCTTTCTTGTCCAAGAGTATTATGAATAATTCATATTAGATTATTAATAATAAAAGGACTTCTAATTTTAACATTATCTAAGTGATGTTTTAAGTGATTAAAATAAAACAAGCCATAAAGGTAAATACTATCAACGCATCGTTAAAAAGGGTGAGCAGAACCTTAATAGTAATGTGAAAATTGTATTTAGAAAGATATAAGCACTTTTTTCTAAGAGTATGTGGGACTATTCTTTTCTAAGAGAACATGAGGATTTCAATTAAATAAAATTGGGAAGAATATTGGATAATATGCCATCTAAAAGTATCCCAAATTGGTATTCTTTTAAAAGCTACCTGGTTTTCTTTACAAGAGCAAAGAACATATATTTTAGCTAAGGTACAAAAATAGGTTTGAATGTGAACATAAGAATTCATTTTTAAAAAGTCACGGTTGAAGTTGTATTTCTTTTTTGTTTCTCGTAATAATATACAGTAATTGGAGCCGTCTAATGAGATCAATTATTCCAAAGAAGCCATAAATACATTAAAGTCATTTCTCCATTGTTTTTGTTTCCTTTCTAAAGCTTTCTCCTTTTGCTAATTTTCGTTCTTTTTTTCTTTTCCATTTTTTTTTCTTTTGGGTATTTGCAGGAAGTCTACATATGTAATGAAAACTGAAAACTAGTAGGCAATCAATATGTAGGATTACTTGTTGAAGTTGGAGGTTTAATTTTAGATATAAATGTCTTGGGATTCCTAAATGGTATCTCAATGTTTGAACAGAAACTTAATTCATAGAACAATTCTCAAGACAAATTAGAGTGTCCTGTATCTTAATATAAAAATATTGATTAAGGTTGTAATCTCTTAAATACCAAATTTGTGCATGTTGGGTTTTTTTAACTTGGTACAATATAATTGTAGGTAGACATGTATAGAATTATGCTGTAAATAATGTGTTAATTATATGGCAAATTAAAAATAATTTTATACTTGTAGCGCATGTTGTTGGAATATGATAGGATAAAATAGAATAGGATAATTTGTTTGGTTTTTATTTGTTTTTAAGAAATTTGCTCAGATAGTGGTTACAATAGTAATTCTTTTATCAAAAGTAGGTCGTTTGATTTTTTTTTAATCAAATGCATTAAGGTAAACAGCCTAATAATCATTTGGGTATCTAGACAGTCACAGATCTACCACAGTAACATTTTTACTACTTGAAACTTTGATGAGTATATTTATCATATGATGTTACCTACACCATGAATTGAGAACTAACTTGATTATGAGGAAGTGAATTGCTGCTCAGTTTATAATATCATTTTTCTGTCAATGAGGGATCATAATAATGAATTCTAAAGTTACGTACAGTTCTCTTGAAGAATTATGTTGACACCAATTAGTATAGAAAAGCTAGAACTGATCATTGCTGTAAATACAACTCTCTACATGTACAGTAAAGCTTCACATCAATGCTTTACAAACCTTGCACAAAATAGTTGAAATAATTTGGGTTGTGTATGTGTGTGTGTGTGTGTGTGTGTGTGTGTGTGTGTAATATTGGTAAAGCCTGAAATTTTAAGAAATTGAAAAATAATGTAATGATTGCATACATATTGTTTTGTTTGATGAGAATTCACAGAACTTTCTTGTGCTAAAGTCAGGCAAGTCTGAAGACTGATATTTATAGCTTCAAAGGAAGTCCTTTCATTGCTTCTTTATCTCAGAATGCCTTTATGTAACTTGAGACCCTAACACATGGCAAAGTACTATCTAATTAAGCTTGTAACCTTTCATTACCACCCTAAGCCTGAAACAATCTTCATATAAAGGCTTAACACCATGTTCACATATTAAATCTTTTGTCTTTTTCTTTGGAGAGAAAGTGGTTTATAATCCAGATATTTGGAATTGAGAATCACAGAAGCTATTACTTCAATGAGCCTGTGAATTGAAATGTATTTTTTGCACATCAAAACCTCAATTTGATCCATTGCATATATCAATATAAAACGTTTGAGTCAATTTGGCTCTATGCTGTTTTTACTTGGGATGAAACTGCAATCAAATCTGTGTTGTATCAGCTTTATTTAAAATATGGTACAAGTGGTGGCATCTGGGAGGCAATTCACCGTTTAATTAAATTAGACTGTAATAAAATCTGCCATAATGAAATTAAAATCAATTATTAATCAGGAGCTGACATAGGCACAAAGCAGCATAAATAATAGATAAAGGCTGTGTCTGCTGTTTCTAGCTGAGGACCTACTTCACTGTAGAAATACTTTTTAACAAACTGGCATTAGGCTTTCTGTAGTGGCATTATATACCTTCTTTAGACTGCAAATTTAAATGTAACATCTCCATTGCGGATGGAATGTTTTAAACTAGCAAATCGTAACCTAAAGTATTTTTTATTACTTTGAAAATATTATAGAACTTTAAATATTTTGGGGGGAAAATAATGAAGTTATGTGAAGAACCATATACTGGGAGAAATTGATGCCTTCCTGTATCTCCAATGACTCCATTCTAGTTTTTCTTTATTTTTCATCATACTTTTTCTGGTGTTCATTTACTTCCTTCTTTGTCTTGCTCTCAGTATTTAAGAGAAATTTGGGCGTGCTTCTTGAATTTCTTGGGTTAATTTATTCCATACTAATTTCCCCAAGACTTGCGTATTATCTGTTTGTTTTCACTACCTTTCTTAAAAAACTATCAAAGGCCTATGTGGAGATACACACAGAGACAGAAATGCAATAACATCATAAAAACAAACCTTAAATCCCCAAAAGATTATACTATTGCAAGTAACCTCAAAGCTTTTCTCATATCTTCACGGTTTTCCTATTTCTGATTATTGAGTCATGGAGTTGAAAAGGAATTTATAATCCATCAAATCCAACACCCTGTGCAATAGTGGAACACTTCCCATGAAAGGAAATCTACTACTTCTCTGGGAATCAGTTCCAATGACAAATTTTTAGAATTTTCTTTAACTAGTCAGTTGGAATCTACCTTCTATATGACATCATTTCAGCTATTTGAAGAGTGCTGTGTATCTCCCTTTAGTCATCTTTTCTCAAGGCTAAATGTACACAGTTAAATGTAAATATGCACTGCTGCTGCTGCTGCTTTTCTTTATGTCTGTCTGTTGGCTGATGATGCAGCCATTCTGTCTGTTTCCCAAGGAGGCACCTAGCAATATCCTAGAATTGTTATTCTTGCACTGTGCTAAAGAACATCTTGAAATTAACTATTCCAAAATGAAAGTCTTGATATTCTGTAGGAAACCCTTTAAGTCTCCAAGTAGATGGGTATTCAGTAATAAACTTACTGAATAGGTGAAATATTTTTAAATGTGAGAGAGATTATTATAAAAGCCCCATTTAGTTGTTAAATTCACAAGTCACTTCAGAAATAACTATCTTTGTCATCATTTAATTATTTAAAGCTAAAATTCTGGGTTTGTTGCTATATGATGTTCAGTTAGGTACTGAGGACAACTCTTAAACTTAGATGTTATCCAGTCAAAAGTTTTTGGTTTTTTTACAAATTATAGAGGGTATCCATTACTTGACTTTTTAATTATTCTAATATAAGGTTCATCTGAGATTTAAGTCCTTTTCAAGTAAAAGTGGCATTTCCTAGTCATGTTTTATTAGTCTCATGCTTTAGCCTTGCTCCTTCATTCTTCCTTTCACAGATTCCTAGCAGAGCATGCAGTTTTTGTTGGAGATGACTAAACCAAAATCAGAATTGAATAGCTCTTCCATCTCTGTTAGCTTTTTGTTTGTTCATTGAACAGCTGGTATATACCAAGTCCTTCTTTATCTTGAATATTATTTGTACAGGTACACTTTGTAGCTGTTGTTCGCAGCATCATTTGTCACCACATGTATCCTCAAGAAAAAATAATTATAATCGCACTTGGAAGTTGTTCTGTCATGTTTGCTTCAAGCAAACACATGAGCTCAGTGGTGGGTCTATTTGCTAAAGCTTTGTTTCAGCTTCTGGTGGAGAATCAACAACTTTTGTGGCTCTTCCTTTAGAGGACTGCTGCATTCTCTTTTAGAGATTTCAAAATCAGAATCTGTTTTATCTGCAAGAGTCTAAAATTTAGCTTGTTATTGGCCAACATCTTCCTAGTCACACTTAAACAAATGTATATGTGTAATTAAAGATAGCACGAATATTGCTATCTTACCCTTCAGAAGGATACTGTTATTGTTCCTCTATACAATCGTTAAGTACAGACAAATAAGTCACAAAGCTTTTTATAAACAAACCATATTTTAAAGTGTATGAAGTTTAAACTTACCACCCACCATTTATACCTACCCTGTTGTTATCTTTGAATGAATTTCACAGCATTTATTGTTTTCTTTTTCTTTTCTTTGGACTAACATTTCTTTCCATTCTGACATTCCTTTATTTCAGCCTCATCTCAAACTGTTTCATTACTTTTTTTAATTCATTCAGTCTCGTGAAAACTCCTTGCTTAATAACTCTCTATATCTACATCTGAAGCTTTTTTTAAATGTCCATCACAGTTGTTGTATACTTTTCCTTTCTTTCATAATCTTGTTTACCTTAAGATCCCTTTTCATATTTCTCATTAACATGATTACCCACATTATGTCATTCTATAATATAAATTCATTTCATTCTACAACAGGCAGATTTAACACCTGTTTTTTCTTATGCTTCTCATTCTTTTTGGAAAACCAATCTGTCTCCTAATACTTTCTCATTCAGGACACAAATTGCTTCTTCCTGCCTTTGTTCTATTTTACTTTCTTTTCTTATTCTTTTTCCAATGTCTGATTTGTTTTCTCCCCAAGATCTACTTTTGGCACTACCAAAATGTTCTTTCTTGCATTCAGAATCTCTCATCACCCTTTCATCATAAACGGTCAAACAAATCATGCTTTTAGACTGGTGTTCATCTTTTGCCCCGTGGTTGTATAGACTTATGCTTATACCGCATATTCAAGTAAGCTGATATTTTTTTCTAAGGATATGCTTACTGAACAGAATCATTCCCTTTAATTCTTGGGTCCTTAAGTGACTCGCCACTCTTTTGTCTCATTTCCATCTATTCAGGTCACTTAACAAACATGGATTGCAGTCATTCAGAATGTCCCGTAATTTCCCCTAGAGTCATTTTTAATTCATCCATTATCACCATTCCCTGCTGTGTAACATGGCAACTATCATCAAGCTAGTTGCTGGTTCCTACTTTCATATGCACCCTCAGCCTAAATAACACCAATTAATGTTTTAGCCCTTTCATTCATAATTAAGCCTATAGCTTCACTTCCCTGCACATATTCACCTACCCCATTCCATGAAATCAAACCACACTCATTCATCTTTTATCTTTTCATTGCATAGACACACAACATGTCTAGTTTTTTTTTCTTCTTTATTTCATCTTGAACCACTTATTTATCTAAATTATAAGTCAGTGTGTTCAGTATTTCATAATCATTACCTGATCTACCCATTGACACTGATGTTCAATGGCCATCATGGCCTCAGTCAATTGAGACTTCCACATAAATGTTTCTAGTGGTGGTAGGGAAGATATCGACCAAATTGCTACCATGCAGCAGTCTCTCCTAACAGTAAAGACAGTATTAATTACTGGCACATTTTGGCTAGTATGGCATATTGCAAGTGGTATGCAACAAGCACTTTCAAAGAATATTTATTCTGTTATATTCACACTATTTTATAGAAGCTGGGGTTTCAAACCTTCAGTCTACTTTCCAAGCCAATGGATTTTCCCACATACTATAAACAATGAACCAAAGCATTGGATATGTCTTGCATAAGAATATACAGTATGTTCAAAAGTCTGAGTGCAGAAAGGATATGGGGATATTTGTGCTGGTCTTATTGTTTACATTTTTCCCTTTACCAATTTTATTGTTCTGTACCAGAAAACCTGAAGAGAGATTGAAGTCACACACAGTTAAGCTTGATTTCTGTTTTACACATAATGAGGAATCTTGAATAGATTTATATGGACGTCTGGACTGGAAATGGTGTTATGCTATCTGGACAGACTCGCAGACTCAAATATATGAATGCCAGAACATTGTTAAATAGAAAAATATAGATAACACGTAGAAGTTAAAGCATTGTACATTATTCTTACATGCTCATTATTTTTGTTGGCAAAGCATTACTGGAACCAAGCAAATAGTAACATAGAATCAGCAGCTTTTCTATCTGTGTGAATCTCTAGCCTCTGGCATGAAATTTTTGTCCCCCTGGGATTCAGCAAAAAGAACAGTGTTTGTGCAGCTAGTGTAAATAAGACCAAGCTAGGCTTTATAAAACTATTGAGTATTTTTCTATTTTAAATTAAAATAAGTTGGCAAATTGTGAAATGCTATGTTAAAACAGTTATTTTCTTTTACAGAGACTTATAAGCTGTGATCATATTTTCAGTTGCAGGATACTATAGAGCTCAATTGTTCTGTATAATATCTAGTTTGGTCCTTATTTCTATTGTCATATAAACTACATCTCTAATTTAAATACATTATTTTAAACAATGGCTTTTATTGAGTTACTTCATTAGTAAATTCTTTCCCTGGAATTGCAGGATTCCACTCTCTGTTTTTCAGGACTAATTATTTATTTAAATGATATCAGTGGGATACTTCTAAGAACATTTAAGTTTGAATCAATGTTTTAAAGGATAATAATTCAATTAACTGAGATATGTATAAAGCATTCTCCCAGTTAGAGGCTTTACAAAATATATATATTTTCCAAGAGTCAAGCAAATGAAGTTCTTACGTTTCTCTTTGTTAACCTGTGAACAAAAATACTTCTGACATGAAGATTTGCCTGCAAAATATAAGGAATTTTATTTCTTAATGAAGCATAAGATGGTTGATCTTGGTTGTCTGTCTCAAAATGTTATAAATAGAAACAGATTATTTTTAAATCTTTTTGCATTTGCATTCAGCTTCTTAAAAGAGAGATTTGGGCATTCTAGCAAATATTCCACAGACCTACAAACCTTTCTATGTACTGATCTTTAATAGTCTAGTGCCAGAGTTTCTCCTCCATGCTGCATCGAGAGCCCAGGATGGATGGGTTGACTCCTTCCTATGACGTCATTTAGCTGAGTCTGCACTAAGATATAAAAGCCAGCCCCCGGAAGAGACCCCAGCTTTTGACTCAGCTCCTTTCAGTCAGTAGCTGTGTCTCTGAAAGCTTCTGTTTGATAACACTCACCAGCGATCTTCAGTACCGTTTTTCCTCATTTCAAGCAGCTCCCAGGATCTGGGCAGCTGCTCTTCCGGGGAGCAGGGCTCTCGCTCTCTCTCCTGCAGCATTGGGAGCAGCGTTGCCAGAGTGCTGTTCAGGCAAGTTGGGCAGCGTCTGTAGACCTCCCCCATGCCTGCGGTTTGAGCGGTCATAAAAAGCGATTGGCAAACCGCTGTGTCAGCCAGCTGATCATGTGGCCAGCGGCTGCCCTTTCCTTTGCTGACTTCACTCGGGGCTCTTTATAGCCTAAGGAGCGATTCTTCGATCTTGGGGCCTGTTTCCCATAGTCAGCAGCCATCTTGGATTGAAGCCTTCCACCATGAGGTGAGCGGCCATTTTGTAAGGCCAGGGGCCAATTTATACCCTAAGGGGCTTAATACAAAAAATTTACAAACAGTTTCTTTCCATCGTAAGAGCCTTTATTCTTCAAATGGAGCAAGATAAAGGTCAGGCAGAGTCCCCCCCCCCAGTGGAACAGTCTCTTAAACCCAATAAGAGAAAAAGTCATAGGCAACGCACTCAATCAGTGCAGAGGGAGGTGGCTGCTAAAATGAGAGCTAAGGGTCTAGCCCCTAAGAAGGCAACTCAGGCTGAGTTGAGGGCAGAAAAGCACAGACATGCAGCCCTAGAGAGGCAGCTCAACAGAACTATTCAACAGAAGGGAGTGCAACTACAGCAGGTTTCAGGTGATACCCGTGGGCCCCAGCCAAGCCCTCCCAGGGGAGAGAAGTTATCTATGAGCCTTTCCATCTTCCATCCTGGTCTCCTGAGGCCTTTGCAGTACAATATGATCCTTAGGATCTAAGCAGATCTGGGCCTTATTTCCAACAGGCTTCTGGGCCCTATGCTCCTCCCCCTCCCTCCAGGCCTCTAACCTCTTCTCAATCTAGGCCTGAAGCCACCTTCACTCCCACAGCAGCGGCCTTCTGCCTTCTGCCTCTACTTTTGAGCATAGACCAGGGGATATCCAAGATGTTGTCTCCTTGGCCATTAGGCAGGGATTGGCTAAAGGCTTCAAGCAAATCCTTCGACCTCTGGAAAGGGTTCAGGCCCTTCTCCCTTCTCAATCTATAACTTCCTTGCCTCATCACCCTGATTTACACAGGCCCCAGGACCTCAGGGTCCATTCTTCTCTACCAGAATGGGAGGAGGTTGATGAGGAGGGAAGGGCTTCTCCATCTGAACACAGTTACTCCTCTCGTTCAGAACCTGAAGAGGGTGAGACCTTTGACCAAAATCTTTCAGAGGGAGAAGACTCTCACCCAGAGCAGACATCCTCTGCATTGGTCTTCAATCCTTCTCTCTTGAGGCCATTACTCAGCAAGGCCTTGGTCACTGCCAAGCTGTCGCCAGAGAAAGTGGCTCCTGAGCCACAAGGAATTCCCTCTTCTCCAAGCCTGTAGTGCATGCAGGGGTTTTGCCTTCTCCCACTTTGTTCCTGGACATGGTCAAGGAACAGTGCGCTTCCCCTTTGGCAGGTCCTTGCCCATCTTCTCTGGATAAGCGTTTCTACAACGTCAGTGCAACCCTGTTGACATTCCGGTTCTGGCCTCGCTCTCATCTACTGGCACTCTCACATGGGCATCCATATGGTGGCTGCACCAACGCCAGATTAGATTGCCTACATCTGACCTTCAGTCTCACCAAGGCCTTAATAAGATTATCGCAGTGGCGGAATTCACTGCAGATGCCACTCTCAATTCCACCAAATTTGCATCTAGGGCCATGGCATCTTCAGTAGCAAGAAGACTCAGAAATTGGCAGGCAGAGTCACACCATAAATGGAAGCTGGCTTCAGTTCCATTCGCGGGCGATAAGCCTTTTGGCGATGCTCTGGAACTTTATCTCATTGAAACCAGAGATAAACATAAAATTCTTTCTTCCTCTGGGAAGAGAGCTGACTATCGCCCAGCTCCTTATACTGGTAAACAGCCCTTTCGGGAGGGTGGGGGTCATTCCTTCCATCGCTCTAAGTAATCCCTCGTTCTCCCCACCCATCAGAGGTTGCCTAGCCTTCTTTGCTTCCAAATGGGAGGAGTCACGGTGAATGCCTGCGTGCTCAGCACTATTAAGTCAGGATTACAATTGGACTTCCTAATGCCACCCCCAAAATTTTTTTTGATCTGTCCTGTCTCTCAGGACATTTCAAGGCAAGACCTCATGAATCAGGCCATTCAACTACTTCTTGAAATCCGAGCTATTCAAACCTGTTCCCTCCTCTCAATAGGGATGTGGGCTAACTCTCGCCTTTTCATCGTTCCCAAAGCCTGGGGGGGGGTAGCGAACCATCCTGGATCTAAAATTTCTCAACCAATTTGTAAAATACAGGCAATTTAAAATGCAGACTCTGCATTCTATTTTAGAGAGCGTTCGGGAGGGCGATCTCCTCTCTTCCATTGATCTCATGGAGGCTTCCTCCACATCCCCATTTGGCCTCATCATCGCCAGTTTCTCCGTTTCTGTTATCAGAATACCCATTACCAGCATTATTATCAACAACTCCCAGGCTGACTGGCTCAGCAGGAGCCTAGTCGACCGGGCAGAATGGTCCATTCCTCTGTCTCTATTCAGGTCCTTTCCCTCAAATTCAGAATGCTGGAGATGGATCTCTTCTCCACTCCTTAAATCGCCCAGGTCACCAGATTCTCACCAGGTTTCCTTGCCAGGGAGCGGAGGGGACCAATGCCCTTCGGTGCAGATGGCCCAAAAGTCTCCTCTATGCCTTTCCCCCGCTCCCCATCATTCTGGCAGTAATTCGGAAGATGTTGGAGGAACGAGCGGAGCTCCTCCTCCTGGCACCCTATTGGCCAAGGATGCCCTGGTTTGTGGACCTGGTCAACCTATCGGTGGCTTCTCCTTGGAGGATCCCAGCTCATCTAATCTCCCTTCATCAGGTAATTCTGCTCCACCCGGAGCCCCAGTGGCTCAAGCTGACCATGTGGCACTTGAGCGGCAGTGGCTAGAGGTGGCTGATCTTCCTGAAAGGGTCATCATCACTATCCTGGCATCTCGCAAATCTTCCACAAGGTGCATCTATGATGCCACCTGGAAGGCCCTTTCCCGATGGTGCCTTAGGGAGGATCTCTCTCTCTCCTGCTTTAGCCCAGTTGGCAGAGGTTCTTAGATTCCTTCAGCATGATCTGGAGAAAGGTTTTGCCCCCAAAACCTTACGCAGGCAGGTTGAGGCCCTCTCCTCGGTTCTTTCATGGGGTTCGCTTCCTTCCTTATCCCATCACCCTTCAGTCAGGAGGTTTTTGAAAGGGGCTTCCAACCTGCACCCACCAGTGGTTCACAGGTATCCTTCCTGGGATCTTCATGTGGTCCTTAATGCCCTTACAAAGCTCCCCTTTGAACCCCTTAGAACATTGTCTCTCTGTTTCCTGTCTCTGAAGGTAGTGTTCCCTGTTTCCATCACTTCAGCCAGGCGGGTATCCGAGCTCGTTGCTCTTTCCATCAGACAGGACCTTTGTTCCTTTCATGGTGATAGGGTTGTCCTCAGTCTGGACCCTTCATTTATTCCAAGGGTTAACACCTGTTCCACAGGTCCTAGGACATTATGTTGCCTGGCTTCTGCCCCCTCCCGCACCATGACTTAGAGCAGCAGTGGCACATGCTAGACGTAGGTAGGGCTTTTAGAATATCCCTTAAGCGCACTTCCTCCTTCAGGAAGTCGGAAGCCATTTTGTTTCCTTTTCCCTTCTCACTTGGGGCACAAGGCCTCTTCTACTACTATTAGCAGGTGGGTCAGATCTTGCATTGAGCAGGCCTACAAAGCTGCAGCCCTTCCAGTTCCTCGAGGTCTGATGGCGCACTCTACCAGAAACGCAGCCACTTCGGCTGCCTGGGCGACCCAAGCAGCCTTGGAGGAGATCTGTTGTGCGGCCACGTGGACATCTCCGTCTCCTTTCATCAGATACTACCGTCTGGATGTCTTTGCCTCGGCAACTGCAACTTTGGCAGATGGGTGCTTCAACAAGTGGTTCAACAGTTGGTGTGATGAGCCGGACGAGGACCTGCCCGTGGACATGCAAGCTTTGGTATGTCCCATCCTGGGCTCTTGATGCAGCATGGAGGAGAATGGGCGTTGGTAGAAGTTACCCTGAACGCCCTTTCTATCTATGCTGCGAGAGAGCCCAGCCCCTCCCTTGATTCGTCCGGAGAGGGAAAGTCATATTTCTGTATTCATTTGTGCTTTCAGTCTGTCAAGTATCTTCGCCAAAGCTGGGGTCTCTTCCAGGGGCTGGCTTTTATATCTTAGTGCAGACTCAGCTAAATGACATCATAGGAAGGAGTCAACCCATCCATCCTGGGCTCTCTCACAGCATAGATAGAAAGGGCGTTCAGGGTAACTTCTACCAACGCCCATTCATTGTTTTGCCAAATTAAACATAGTTGATTGAGCAAGTCTAGCTATAGAAATATACTTCTGAAAAAATGCAGTCTCTTTATATTGACAAAGTGATAACTTTCATTGGATTCCTAATTATATTGGCACAATATCAAAATAATTCTGAGACTATTACTTTAATTGTGGCTAGACTTCTGGAAAACCACATACCTTGGCATTTGTGCATAGGTATGATTTTGTATCCCAATTTTGTAATTTTAGTCCTCCTTCCTCTATTCAAAAGCAATATTTTGAAAAATCCTAACTGGTTAGTTTTTGCAGACTGGTTTGTCTTTTAAGAAATGGATTGCTCATTTGCAAATATATACAGTACATGAAGAATCTAAATTATCACAAACTTACATGAGAGAAGATTGTCTAGAATGTTTCCAGCACATTCTTATGTTCAGAAATAAGACTTATTTTGTATAAATTTTTATTCTAAGAGTGTATAGCATATGATTGTAAGACTTTTGTATTGTCTGAATGATTGACAAAGGGAAGCAGTTTTCTGTCTGAATGGCTTTCACTTCCTGGGAAATTTCATCTTTATTTACTTGGGGGTCTAGCTGTTTCCATTTCAATCTCTTGATTGAATGAATGAATGAACTTGTTCCCTGACAGGAAAGTGCACAATTATGCCAAGCATAAACTGATGACATATACTCAAAAGGCAGTAACTCATATTCTGAGCAATAGATGGAAAAACTGCCTTCTATTCTCTTAACTTTCTGTCTTCATACTAGATATTGTCAATAACTTTAGAAGTGTTTTGGCCCCAGAACAATCTATCTGCTGGATCTTTTCCAGTTGACCATTGTTCAAGCAGGACTAAAACCCAGAACACATTGATTGTTCCATGTTTCAGTTACTATAAAATATAGAGGAGGTAAGTAACCAAGGATGGTGTACATTACTCATTCTATTCCCTAAGCAATTTCCAATAATACATATCCCACAGGCCAACCAAATCCTTGAATTTTTTATTGCATTATTTTCCCTTCTTCCCTTCCCCTAGTGTTACTATTAATGTTATATGAACTGTGTCCCACAAGACTTTTAAAGTGTTTCCACTACCAATGTCAAAACTCTAGAACAACATATACCAGTGATGCACCTGCCCTGTGTTACTTACTCTCAGCACCTTCCTTTTGATACTTCTGCTCAGCTCTCGCCACTGATAACTTTTGAGATTTTCCTGCTTTAATTCACTCAAACCTTATGGGACTAAGAGTAGGCTCACCCTACCAAATCTGGTAAGATGGGTAGATGTCCTTCAGAAAAGATTGTCCTGTAAACTAAACAGTTGGTGGAGATTCCTAGGAGGACACATAGCCAAAGAATGCAATTGTGCAATTTTTTCTAAATGTATATAAATAAGTAAATAATTTTCAAACTCAAAACACTAAGCAAACAACTTCCTATAAGAAATATGAATAGCCAAAAAAGGTTGCTAAGCTAAGAATATTTAGAGATGCAGATATGAAAATCAGATGACTCCTTTGTATTCACTGAAAGTTCATCCTGGGAGGAGACAGATTTAAAAGCAATGGATGATGATGGGGGGGAAATGCTGGATGTCCACTTTAAAGCTCAGAGTATGTGTTTTAAAGATGATGGTGGAACCCCTATGCCTGACATATGGGAACATCACATGTTTAAGTTTTCAAAAGTCCTTCCTGCCTTTGGTGCCAATTGGGTTTGGCTCATACTCTTTTTTGTTGTTCTACAACTCCTGTTGTTCATTTGCACTATCCATGTATTTCCATACATGGATTAGAAATTGTCTAGTAGTTACTAACACATTTTTTTCATTATTTTACATTAGCTTTTTTGAATGCTGACAATAAATCCAACCTTGAGTCCAGCGTAGTCCAGTATTGGAGTTAGTTATTTTCTAATTTAAATAAGACCTGTTTTCCAAAACCACTGAAATTTTGCATGACGATCAAATATGTAATTATGTTTCCATATTTGGTTTCATCTTTGCCAATACAGTACTTTGGACCTGCTAGTGGATTTATTAAACTCAACCTTGTAAGACTTTAGATAACAACAATGAAACAGCTTTGATAAACTTTCTCTAATTTTTACTTATATTTAATTTAAATTGTTTTGGGGTCAGTGGAAACTAGCCCTTTATTGAAATTAACCAAGTTCCTTATTTATCATTCCTCAATTCCTAAAATACAGCATCCCAGTATATTTATAGTTTGCTTACTTTGAATCCAAACCATAGTTTGCTTATTTTTACAAAACTGTAAAAATAGTAGCAGTAAAAGTAATAATGACAGCTCAATGCAAAAATAAAGTTATGCCCCATCTTCTATATTTGCCATAGTGATCAATCAGTATTATATGTCAGTATACTGAACATTCAGCACAGATAATGAAATGGTAATCATTCCATGTCAAACTCCAATAGCAAGTGGAAAAAGGAAGAGGGGGAAAATATACATTAATTATAATGCAGGAATGAGCAACATTATTGACCCAAAACCATACTGTGATAATTACTTAAAATGCAAACAGGTCTAACATCTAAAATGGGCAAAGAGGAACTTCTGAGTTACATTTGAGAAGCTCACTCGCCTGATTAAGGGTTGAGTTTTTCTTCTGGATGAGTACAATGCATGCTTATTGCTTTGCTAAACACACAGACAAAAGACGGGGAGAGAGGGAGGGTGTTTGTACATCTCTGCAGCTAATGGATAAAGTAATTTTCTCAGCCAATCATCTAGTCCCATTGAGCATTCTTTAAAAGAGGAAAGCAAGCAAACAAATTGTAGAGCAAGCAAGAAAAGGGTGCCTGAGCCCTGGTGGTGCAGTGGTTAGAATGAAGTACTACAGGCTACTTCTGCTGACTGCCAGCTGCCTGCAATTTGGCAGTTGGAATCTCAGGAGGCTCAAGGTTGACTCATCCTTCCCATCCTTCTGTATTTTTTTAAGTATCTGTATTTTTTATGTTGAGATGGTACCGCTATCAGTATTGCTTCATAACTCTGTCAAAAGAGTTTTGATTAATATCTGGTATTTAGTTTCAGCTTCCAAAAAGTATCCATGATTAAAAAGACTGAAAAAGGAACTAAATATGTGTGTAGAAGTATATTAAAAATGAGAGTTGTTGACTTAAAACACTTCTCAAATAGTTAAAACAACCCATTTCTGTCAAAGTGCCTCTTTGGAGCTTAGAAGATACTACACTGAATTTAAAGTGTTTTGCACAATTTTATAAATTTAGTTTCTTCAATTTGTACTGTCATTTTGAATGATATTTATTATACAGTTATGCTTCACTCTTATCCATGATATCTAGGCAACTGAGGTTGTATTTATCCATCAAGAATTTCAGTATGATACCAGGATATTCATTTTAAAAACAATTCAATACTTGTGTAATATTTGGGAGACCATGGCTTCCTATCTATCTTATATAACCAGAAACTGAACAGACCCAAATGGTCCTTCAGTTATGAGTGACAACGCAGATATTATTACAACTTTAGCCATCCATCTTTTAAATAAATTTGAGTTTAAATGATCAAATAACATATTGGTTGCCTTACATTTTTGGATGAAAAACTCATCATTGATTAACAGGTTTAATTAATGATTTAAAATGTTTTCTATTTTTAAAATCAACTACTTTATGTCACATTTAATTATCCCCTCAGTGACATATTTGTGAGAGCATGGAAGCTATTTATACTGAATCACATGATTGGTTCATCTGGCTCAGATTGACATCATTTTGTTAAAGAATTTTTTTTTTTATTCATGGATGTTGAGAAATAGAGTAGCACGTTAAATATAGGGACCCAGCTGTTAATGTTTGTTAATTCTATTTATGTTGCAGTAGAAAGCACAAGATCCATATTGCTTTACACTATAGATTATATATTTAAATATACATGTTAAATTTTAAATAATAGAAGTATAATCTGATTGACATTATCAAGATATATATCACTGGCATTGTGCAGTATAATACTCCAGTTTGACCTTTTCCATCGTACTCATAGATTGCTCTGTTCATTTATAGAAAAATAAAACATTTGTGTCCTTGTACTATGTTATTTGTCCTTTCTCCGTTGTTTTGTATCTAGTTTTTAGAATGGCCATATGGTGATTCTGGCTGGTTGGTAAGAAGCCCCATATATTAGTGGTTGAAAGTGAAGCCAATTACTAGTGGAATGGTGTGCTCCCCTTGATTTCATATATTTAAATAAAAGGTATAGCATATTACCAAATGCAGGACACATTTTATTTGAGATTCCTACACTGAGCAGAGGACTAAATTTGATGAGGGAAGGGGCCCTTCCTTTTACTTTATCTGTGTAGAATCTAAAGGTGCCTACTTTTATTTTTGGCATAAATCCTTCAGGTTTGTTTTGATCTGCTGTAGCTTCTTACAAGTTAAAAGAGTTCTCTGTTATTCTCTGTTATTAGGGAAACCTGAAACTGTGTGTTGAAATCTATCCCAAGGCATTTAGGACTTCAGTGTACCTCGAGTATCTCCATAGTATGGTTCATAGAACAGGGGGGAAGAAGGGGAAAGAGGCAAAAAGTAATGGTATCTTATTCTCCCGTTCCTTGTAATGTGTTTATATAGTGTGACATCTTGTATTTTATAGTACACTTTCCCGTATAAATTTTTTTCAATACTATACGTTGTGTTGTTGTTTTCTTGTAGCAGTTCTTACTTATGTAATGCTCATCTATGAGTGGCCTTATTTTGCTTCTCAGTTTATAACATAATGGCAATATGTATTATTAGACAGTAGATATATTCTTCGTACAGTCCTCAATTTACAACCATTTATTTAGTGACTGTTCAAAGTTACAATGGCACTGAAAAAAGTGACTTATAACCTGTTCTCATACCCACAACTGCAGCATACCCATGGTCATGTGACCAAAATTTGGGGATTTGGCAACTGCATGTATTTATGATGGTTGCATTATATTCACTGCAAGGGGATTGTGTGATCACCAGTTGCAACCTGCTCAGCCAGCTTCTTACAAGCAAAGTCAATGGGGAAAGCCAAATTCCCTTAACAACTGCAATGATTCACTTAACAACCTTGGGGAAAAAACCTTGCAAAATTGGGCACAACTGATGTAAAAAATTGTCTTGTTTAGCAAGACAGTTTGTGGTCGTAAGTCAAAGACTATATATATATGTATATGTGTGGATCTTTGGTTATTCGGGTTTTCTCCCGCGTAAGATTGGAAGTATCTAGGCAACGTTTCGATGAAGTCTCATTCATCATCTTCAGGCTTCTGTCTTCAGCTCTGTGCTTCTCAGAGTGATGTGAGCTTGCAGCTGCTTCTTCCTTTTAACTGCTAGTGGGGGTGTGACTTGATTGGGTGGGGGCTTGGCTGTGTTCTGATTGGGTGGGGGTGTGTTCTCATTGGTCGCATCACTCTAAGAAGCACAGAGCTGAAGACAGAAGCCTGAAGATGATGAATGAGACTTCATCGAAATGTTGCCTAGATACTTCCAATCTTACGCGGGAGAAAACCCGAATAACCAAAGATCCACATACAAATACCCGCGAGAACCTCAGAAAACAAATTTATATATATATATATATATATATATATGTATGTATGTATGTATGTATGTATGTATGTATGTATGTATGTATGTATATGTATGGCCTTCAGCTTTGTTCGGGTATTTTCCCACGTCATTATAGTTGTGCTTTTAAAGTTGTAGCAACGTTTCAGCAGAATCTCATCTGCCATCATCAGGCTTCTGTATTGTGTCCGTCTGTGAGTCAGACTTTTACAGTGGTTTCAGATTTAAATTTGGAGCATCCTATTGCTGTGCCAGAATGGTTTTTTCTTCATCCTGATTGGTTGGGAGTCTTGGTCTGTGTTTATTGGTCTCGGAGTTTGCTGTGTTCTGCTTGATTGGTGTCTCTAATATCTTCTGTCTGTTTTTTGGCTCTTGTTGTATCTTGATTGGCTGGCAGCATTGTGTTACTTTATTGGAGGTCTTTAGTGCAGCTTGGCTTCGGGTAAATGGACGGCTATCATTAGTTAGGAAGCTGGGTTTCATCTGGGTGCCTGGTTGGGATGTGTTTGAGCTGGAGGTATCAGGGGGATCTGTTTGTGCCCAGGTGTTTGCCTGGCTTGTGGTGTGGAGATTTTTTGTTTGTGAGTGCAGGCTTCCAAATGATTGACAGCCTGGTGGAATCATCTCTTCTGTTCATGCTTTCTGGTCTTTTTCAATCTCTATGGCTTCTCTGATGATTCTGTGGCTGGAATTTTCTATAGTGGCTAGGGTTTTGGTGCCATTGAAGTTGATGCTATGACCTGTGGCTTCCATGTGTTGGACTAGTGAGGAAGTGTGTTCCAGCTTTTTGACTGCATTTTTGTATTCATCCAGGCGGGTGCTTATTCTTCTATTGGTCTGTCCAATGTATGTGGCCGGGCATGATGCACAGGAGACTTCGTATATGCCTTGGTTTTCCAGGTCAATTTTGTCTTTGGGGTTTCTGAGGATGGCTGCTATTTTTCTGTCTGTTTTGAAGGCAGTCTTGATGTGGTGTCTGTATAGTATCTTACTAATTTTGTCTGTAGTGCCTCTTATGTAGGGCAGGACAGCTGTTCCATGGGTCTGTTCATCTTCTGGGTCTCTATTATGTCTCAGTGTGTTTTTGTGGATCAAGTTGGTGATTTTGCTTTTGTGGAAGCCGTTGGCTGTCAATATTTTAGTCAGGGTGCATAGTTCAGTCTTAATGTGTGTCTTGTCTGCCAGGCGTTTGGTTCTAGTAATTAGTGTTTTAGCCACGGAGTTTATCTGTGCTGGGTGGTGGTGGGATTGGGCGTTGAGGTAGCGGTTGGTGTGTGTTTTCTTCTGGTATATGGTGTGTCCTAGTGTGCCATCTGTTTTTTGTAGATTAGTACATCTAGGAATGGTAGTTGTTTGTTTGTTTCTGTTTCCATGGTGAACTTGATTTTGGGGTGTGCGCTGTTTAGGTGTGTTAGGAAATTGTTTAGGTTTTCTTGTCTATGGGGCCAAATCACGAATGTGTCATCGATGTATCTTAACCATAGTTTGGGTTTGAGGATGGCATTGGCCAGGGCTCTGGATTCGAATTCTTCCATGAACAGGTTTGCAATGACAGGTGACAGTGGTGATCCCATGGGGGCTCCTTCTATTTGTTTGTATCTTTGTCCTTTGTATATGAAATATGTGTTGGTTAAGCAGTGTTCTGTTAGTTCCATGAGGTGTTTATCTGGTTGGTATTTATTTTTGATGATTTCAAGGGTCTCTTTTATCGGGACTTGAGTGAATAGTGAAACCACGTCAAAACTTACAAACAGATCTTCTTGCTCTACGTGTAGATCTTTGATCATTTCCAAGAAGTGGTATGAGTTTTGTACATGAGAAGCTGCTGTTTCAGCATGGGGCTGTAGCTGTTTTGCTAAGTGTTTAGCTAGGTTTTGTAGTGGTGCTCCTCTGGAGCTGACTATGGGTCTGAGAGGTATGCCTTCTTTGTGTATTTTTGGGAGGCCGTATAGTTTGGGGCATCTGGAAGATTTCTCTCTGGGTATGATCGTGTGTTGGATCTCTTTGCTTATGTGGCTGGTTATAATTTTCTTCTTGGTTAATTTTTCCAGATATGTGGTTGGGTCTGTGTTTATGGGTTTGTATGTGGAGTCTTGAAGTAGGTCTGTCAATTTTGTTTCATAGTCTTTTCTGTCCATTACTACATATATATATATATATTCTTAAGTTTTGGCTGGCCATGTATGGCATTCAGCTTTGTTGGTATTTTCCCACACGTCATTGTAGTTGTTCTTTAAAAGAACAACTACAATGATGTGGGAAAAATACCCGAACAAAGCTGAATGCCATATATATATATATATATGGATCTTTGTTATTCGGTTTTCTTCCCATGTAAGATTGGAGAATGTCTAGGCAACGCTTCGATGAAGTCTCATTCATCATCTTCAGGCTTCTGTCTTCAGCTCTATGCTTCTCAGAGTGCTTCTCTGAGAAGCACAGAGCTGAAGACAGAAGCCTGAAGATGATGAATGAGACTTCATCAAACGTTGCCTAGATACTTCCAATCTTATGTGGGAGAAAACCCGAATAACCAAAGATCCACATACAAATACACCAGAGAACCTCAGAAAATATATCTATCTATCTATCTATCTATCTATCTATCTATCTATCTATCTATCTATCTATATATATATATATATATATATATATATATATATAAGTATATATATATTATACATACATGTGTGTATACACACAGTCTTATTGTTGAATTGGGTAAATTGATTTATAGCCATATCAGAGGGTAGAGAAATACTTTATACAAATAAATTCATGCTGAAATGGGTTTTAGTATCCTTTGCAATAAAAATAAGGAGTATATTCAGCATTTTTCATCTAGTTTGTAAAAAAAATACCTCTCCTGATGTGCTACCGCTGAATGTGGAATGTAAGAAGCATTATATATATTTAAGTCATAAATTATTATTTATTATTTTATTTTATTATTTATTTATTTTGTCAAAAGCTTACAATACAATAGAAATAAGAATAAGCATAAGTTTAAATATAAGAAATAGGAACTAATAATTGGGGACAATAGGACAGGGACGGTAGGTACCATTGTGTGCTTATGCATGCCCCTTACAGACCTGTTAGGAATGGGGTGAGGTCAATAGAGGTTAGTTTGAGGGTAAAGGAGTGGGATTTTGAGCAGGTGACAACAGAATCAGGTAGTGAGTTCCAGACATTGACCAGTCTGTTGCTGAAATAGTACTTCCTGCAATGAAATTATTAGCTACTTTTCCAGAATAATAATATAAACACCTGATTTTCCTAACTGTTGGCTAGGAAGTGGCTCAGGAGTGTTTTCTGGCGGAGCCCGGAAGGAGAAACTTTTCTGCTGTGGCACCTTCCCTTTGGAACATAATTCCTCTGAGATGAGATTGGCCTTTTGGTAAAGCCTTGGAAAATATGGCTTTGTGCCCAAACTTGGGACTCTGTACATGAGTTAGAGCCCACCTTCTGGTTGATGATGATAAATTAAACTATGCTCAGGTACTATGTATTTCTGTTTTTATTTTATTTTTTTAATATTAATATTATTTGTTTTTATTTATTTATTTGTTATGTTTATATAGCTGGCCTCCTCACAGATTTGTTAATACTGGGCAGTGTACAATAAAAGAACAATATTAAAAAACTAATATTAAAAAATACAGCAATTAAATCACCAATCATTGTGAATGCCTTGAATCAAATAAATGTGAGATGGGCTATATAAAATAATGAATGAATGAATGAATGAATGAATGAATGAAAATGGGAGGGAGGGAAGGAGTGAATGGATGAATGAATGAATTTAACATCTCGGTTCTTAATCTGAACTCTTATTGAATATTGTGATCTCAGAAATCAGTCTTTGAATCACAAATTTTTGCAATGATGTATATTGTATAGTCATACCTCATATGATCACAAAAATAAACTGAATAGGATCTTGGTGTTGTGTCTAATGCAATGTATTCACAGCCTTCTATTTGTAGCATATACGGTATTATATCCCACTCTCATATAAATTAGATAGTACGGTAGTCAAATTTTATTAAGTCTTTGGTCCTTTAAATTATTCTGAAGCCATTTAGGTGAATAATTTCTGGGGTTATAAAATAGATTGGGATGTTGAGAAATATAACACGTAGATAAATGCAAAAAAAGATGGGGAATTAACCCTTTTGAACATCCCCTTCTTTTGCGTTCCCTCCATATATCTACTGTATTGGAGTGGGCTCTCAAAATGTTGGGAAGGAGGCATCATTAGCAGCTACAGGTAAGAGGGAGATTGAAAAAAATTGCACTCATCTCTTTTCAACTGATGTAAGATTTACATCAGCAGAGGAAAATTAGTATTAGGCTGTAGTATTGTCGTGTTGGTTCCTATTTGGGCAAAGTTCAGAAAAGGCCAAATGGGTACGTTTTGCCTCATATTTACAGTTATACAGATTTGAATGTACAGAATATAGAATAATCCTAGTAGAATGTTTGTTTAGGTCTTCTAATATGTAAAATGATGTTTGTCATTATGTTCTTAAGAGTTCAGCAATATACTTCCAACTCTATTTTGATTCAGCTTATATGTTGTCTAAAACAAATTCACGTCTTATACAAAATGATTAAACAAAAAAAATCTTTAATGTATTATATTTATTGAAGACCTTTTAAACTGCTGTTTTAATGCTGTATTACATTAATTAAATCAATCCATCAGAGTATTGGATTTGGGTCAGCACTTATTTTCATCTGTTTGGCAAATATTAAAAAATATTTAATTTTTCATGGATGATTATGGAAGCTGTAATTTAAGCAACTGTAAATTTGATGTTATTGATCTCAGAATTTTCTGAAAAGAGAAAAAGACTTTTAATTTAGCATAATGGCACAGGCCACTATGGGATGAGTAAAAACATTTTAAAAATTGAAAGCCACTTAATAATTGTTTTTTTGTCATAGACCAGTGTTGTATTAGGGTTTTGTATGGATTATTCTAGTTATCATTGCATTAATTGTCTTTCTTATATTTTTAATATTTCTGTGGTTTCAAACACTGTAAATTGTTTTTAAAGGACATAATTAGATAGCTGTATTCCATGTTTTGTCATTCAACTTCATGTTTTGTCATGCAACTGCTGTCCTTGCTATTATTATTTCACTATAACACATTATAAATAATGACACGGAAAATAGCCCTAAATTTAACTATTATTAATGATACTTGTAGTCCTGGCAATTCTTTCTAATAATAAAGGCTTGGAACTGTCAAATGATTGCACAAATATCCTAATCTATTTAGATAGCTTTTTAATCCAAGTCATCAATCATACTTATTAGCTTTTACAGCTGCAAGCTGCTGTCGTTTAAATATTGCTTGTATTGGGACATTGTGCTGGCAGTGGTCTGCAGGTGTAACTTTCACTCAAACATTATTCCCCAGTAGCAAACTAGTATCTAAGTTTGGAGAGAGTGCCATCTTCAGTTTCAAATGTCTATTGAAGAATAACATTGAGCATGTTTGTGTATTGAGGTTGTTGCTTTTTTGTCCTTTAAATATAAATTTATTCCTGATGGCTTTCTGCATGACAATAGGATGGGAAATGTATACATTTATATCGATTAATATTACTAGTATTGAATTGTAACTTTATAAATATTTTGTGTATATTACTTTCAATAGTCTCAAGAATTTTAATGTTTACATAATATTTTCAGTATGGGTTTTATATTGTACCTCAACATAGTAATAGTTATTGTTTTAACTTATTTATAAATATTCATCAGACTGTTGAACTTATATTTGTGTTTTTGAAAGGATAAATGAAAAATGATACAACAGTGATATCAATGAAATAAAATTATTGTATTCTTTGTATACATTTTATTCTGCTCATTTGTAACTTCAAATGTTATTTTTCTATTTCAGTTGGATTGATATTCCACTTTTCAGTAGATGGCTGTAGTAGAGAGTCTTTCCTTTATTTCTGATATTTTCTATAAGAGATATTGCAGTAGGAGTAGGGTATTGTTATTATTATTATTACTACTATTCCTTTAAAAAAAAGTCCCAACCTCACAATCTTTAAAAAAAAACCATTAATGCTACTGACCATTTGTCTATAATGAAATATAATACTAGTTTATGTAGATCTCCTACTTGCCTTTAAATTAAAAAGACTTTGTAAAATACAAAGCACATGTGTCATAGTGACAGCAGGCAAGTAGGAACTGTGGAACTGGCTACATTAAAAGAGCCTTGAAATATATGCACCGCATCAGATAGGTGAAAGACAAAAGCTGTTGATGTGAGCAACCTCTGAACGCAAGTCATATAAACAGAAGCATGGAGAAAGCTTGTGGTCTGAGACAAATTTGCTTCTAACTCAGAATTGGCTTTGATTAATTTAGAATTTGTTCTCAAGGAGGAAGGAAATATCTTTAGCTCTACCTGAAATGAGACAATAATGCTCTCTGCAGTTTTAGCTGATCTGGTATAATTCTGTGCATGGTAGCCGAATATTAAACCTAATATAATGTGTGTATGTTTTGCTAAAAAATGAAACTGTTGTGCTTAGGAATTCTCTTACTCTACTTAAGTCTTTTAAGAAGAAAATGAGGTAAGCTTGAAATTTATTTCCATATCATTTCTTATTTATCAGAAGCAAAGGAAGACAAAAATATATATGTCTTAAAGAATAATTATGGTTTTAATTATTGATATGTTAAGGGGACTAATGTTGTCATGAATTAGATCTTTTTAAATTAAAATATAAATTTCATATTATATTTGCTTATAGAACTTCAAAACTGATTATATATCTAGCATTGTTTTATAAAGCTGTGTATAATCTGAATGTATGTTTATACATTCATAATATAAATGACCATTGATAACTTGGATAATTTATAATTGAATTATTCAGTTTTATTTTGTGGGGAAAGCATTGTTATCTATAATTTGAAAAATTGGTTTTCTAAATAACAACAGCATAGCTATATTCACAATTACTCGGAAATCCTGTTTAATGAATAATCAAAATGTATCTGTGTGTATAAAGATTTTGTGTGTGTGTGTGTATTGCAATAGCCAATAAACTGTTGCTATTTAAACCAAACAATGACCCATGCCTTTCTTATTAGTACTTTAAAGGAGTTGTATAAAGCATTGAAATATTTTTGTTCCTTTTAGAAATAGATTCAGTACTGTAGAGATTTCACTAATGTATCTGTCTATAACACAATGTTGCCTATTGTTGCTTTGGCACAGTTTCTTAGACTGTTTTTAAAAGAATGTGCACTACAAGTATAAAGTTAAATGGTGTATTATATTCAGATTCTATAATATTAGTAGATTCTAACAAATACTGATTTTGAAAAGTTTCTTTCCTTCAAGATAATTTATATTCAAGATAAATTATGGATTTTAAAAATTAATTAACATTTGTTATATAGGTATAGTATTTTATTACAGAAAAGTTTAAGAGAGAAAGAAAACAGATTGTGAAAACAGATTGCAGTTACAGGAAGTTGCTAAAGGACAGTATTTTGTAGAATAAGATGATAAATTATTATAACCAGTTTGTTCCTCAGTTTAGTTTATATGATCCAGTGAACAGCATGCAGGAGTATCAGATGGCAAGTTTCTTTAATTAGGATGCGCACTGGGTAGATCTGATATTTTTATCAGTTACAAATTTTAAACTAAAAGTTTATAAAATAGGATTTCATGCATTTTATTCTGATAAAACATTGATGTTTGCATTGTTTTTAAAGGCATATTTTTACTTAGAATTATACTGCCTCCACAAAAATAGTTTTTTGTAGAACTATTTTCCCAGCCTGAATCACAAAAGAATATATGCTGAGAAAAAGAAGTCCATGCTTAGATAGTTGTAAAAGAATTATTAAAAAGTATGTAAAATCATTTAAAAATATTAAATCATTCACCATGCATATATTAAGTATATATCGAATGACAAATAAGAGTGTACAGTACAAAATAAAAAACAAAAGATAAGCAATTAAAACATGAGATTTTAGAATTCAGTAGCATTTATTGACAACTGTTTAATTTTCTTTATGTAGACTTGAAATGTGGACAGCAGTTCTCAGAAGCTTTACAAAATATATCACTGGAACATATTTATTATTGCTTATTTGAAAATGATGTTTAGGGAAATATACTTGGAGTACGAAATAACATTACATACAATTGTTACATACATAGGATGTAATCATATGACCTGCACATAATTACTGTATATACTGAGTATAGCCTAGTTTTTCAGCCCATTTTTGTGCTGAAAAATCCCCCCGGCTTATACTCGAGTCAGATTCCCCTCTGAAAAAAAATGGTGTGGAGTCGCGCCTCCGGCGGCAGCGACTCCCAACAGCCCCAGCCGGGAAGGAAAGGCAAAAGCGCTTTGCCTTTCCCTTCCCGAGGCGGCGGACTGGGGCCGCCCGGTGGCAGCGACTCCCAACAGCCCCAGCCGGGAAGGGAAAGGCAAAAGCGCTTTGCCTTTCCCTTCCCGAGGCGGCGGACTGGGGTCGCTCTGGCGGCAGCGACTCCCAACAGCCCCAGCCGGGAAGGGAAAGGCAAAAGTGCTTTGCCTTTCCCTTCCCGAGGCGGCGGATTGGGGCGCGCCGGCGGTAGTGACTCCTGACTCAGGGGGCCTCCGAGGAGGGGAAGAGAGTGACTCCTGCCTCCCGCTGTCATCATCATCTTCTTCTTTTGGGTTAGTGAATCAATTAAACCTTTCATGATAGTGAGATCGTTTCCCAAATTAATTATTTTTATTTTTGAAATTTACCAGTAGCTGCTGCATTTCCTACCCTTGGCTTATACTCGAGTCAATAAGTTTTCCCAGTTTTTTTGTGTAAAATTAGGTGCCTCCGCTTATATTTGGGTCGACTTATACTCGAGTATATACGGTAAATAATTAAGTAAATCCACTTTGTCTTAACCACACCCATTTCTTTGTCCTTCAAGTTTTTGGAACATTATCTTCATACCAAGATAGAGGATTGAGCATTAATTATTTTTAGCTACTTGCAGCTAAACTTTGTTTTGTTTTTGTAATACAATATAAAGAGAATATAAAATAAAATTGCGTTATGCTATTTAATATTTGTTACTGATATAAATTGTATGCTGATTAAAGTTATTTGAAATTGCAGGAGTTTCCTAGGACTGAGTAATAAATAATTGTATCAATTTGAGCATCTTCCTTCTTGTAGCTTCTGCAAATAGGGCTTATAGTTTATGTTCTAGGATTGCTGTAAAATAATACAGTACATGTTCTATTGTAAACCCAAGCAGCATGAGTAGAGCATGTAAATCTTATCTGATTTACTTCCATAATTTTTTAATACAGACAATTCTTATCTAAGTGGGACCAGCAATTCTGCTGCTAAGCAGAATAGGAAATCATATGACTGTGACTGAGTTTTCAGACTAGAAAAAGAAAGGACTATTATGCTCAATTTCACACCTTTGGTTTTTGTTTGCCTCTTAACCACTGCCCTACTCTTTGAAATGTTCAAGTGCTTACTTGCTATCTTGTAGACATCACAAGTAATGCGATCGCATCAGAAGCCCAGGGCTGGGGACCACAGGTATGCTATTCAAACAGCTTCTCTTGAAATCTCTTCCTCTCCAATCTCTCCATTCTACAAAGAGGAGGGAAGGAGAAAAACGGGTGATTTCTGTAGGCAATTTCTTTGTCTCATCCTTCTACCCCACCACCTCTGAGAACAGGGAGATTAGAAAGGAAGGGATTGCAAGGGAGTAAGTTTTTGGTCTTCTACACATTGAAAGCAATATGATCCCACCAGCAGTTCCATGCTGGGAGCCATGGGTGCACTACACAAAGATCTCACTTCTAGAGATAGTTTCAAAATCTGAATTCTAAAGAAAACATTGAATTGAACTGTATTTTATATCTTTCTATCATTAGTGACTTCAGAAGTGTGGTTGATACTTGAAATTCAAGTCATTTTCACACAGGGAAGCAAAAGTATACAGGTAGTCCTTGACTTACCACAGTTGGGCCCAACATTTCTGTTGCTAAGTGAGGCATTTGTTAATTTTTCCCCATTTTATGACTTTTCTTGCTTCAGTTGTTAAGTGAATCACTGCAGCTATTAAGTTAGTAACATGGTTATTGAGTGAATCTGGCTTCCCCATTGACTTTGTTCACAAAAAGTAATCTCATGACTCTGGGACACTCTTAATTGTCATAAATACATGTCTGTTGCCAAGTGTCTGACCATGGGGATGCTGCAATCATTGTAAGTTTGAAAAAATGGTCATAAGTCACTTTTTTCAGTGCCGTTGTAACTTTAAACGATCACTAAATGAACTGTTGTAAGTCGAGGACTACCTATATATGAAATCATGAAACTTTGCATTGAGATCCCACTATTGAGACAGGAATATTACTCATATATGTTAATAAAATAGTTTCAGTGAACATATTTTCCAAATTTACACCATCACTCCCATTGCGAGAAGATAATACATTACACATCTGTTGTAACTTTTATAAAAATCTGAAGTCAGAATTAATCAACCCCAATTTGGAGAACTTCCTAGCAATGAAAATGAAGCACATTACATTCATTTATCATTTTCATGTTTTTCTGGGTAGATATAGACTGGTCAGTGACCATAAATAAATGGACTAAATTATGTTATACCCTGCCTTTCTATTCTAGCAAATACCGGCCTGAACCATCTAAAAAATAAGCCAACTGGGAACAATGGAATGGGAGTTAAATACTGATGTTTTCTAGAGAGATCAGAAAAAAATGGGAGAAAGTTAGGTTAGTTGGCTAGATGGGTTGGAAGAGGAAATTACAAGGTTGTTTGTTGTTTTGTTGTAAAATCCATTTCTAACAATGAGTGTTTTTAAATACTCCAGGAGATTAACACTTGATAATATATTGTCCTCTTCTAGCTTTGATTTAATATTACTAATGTCTTTGAAGTATTTGATATCAGGATTTGTTTATTAATACAACAGAGATATTCCATAATATATTCTTAAGTTCCATTTATATGTGCAGGTCTTATAAGTTTGGTCTGGAGAGAAGTAAAAATCTGTATAGAAGCAATGTAGGTAAATAACTTTTGAAGATTTGAAGTGTCCTCAAAGTATTAGAAAGGATACTTCTCAGAGTATGTTGAATTAAATGAAGTACTCCTCTTTGTATAATTAAAGCAGCTACTTCCTCTTGACTAATGGTTCTGTGCTGCATCAAAGTCTTCCTCTAGCTCTGGCTGTGTTTGTGCACACTTGTTTTCACAAGTGTCCTCAGAAATGTATTATCTTTACAAGCACGTATGGACAGTCAGCCCTGGAAGGACGTTCTGTGGGATGTGGCTACCTTAGCTCTTCACAGAGACTATTTTCCTTGTGCCCAATACATTCTACAAATACTTGGTTTAAATTGTTAGCACAGTTCTATTGTGTACTATCTGAAGTACTTTCACTTCCTTATGGATAATTTACCTATTTTTCCTCTCTTAATACTTTTCTTTTTTACTCTACTGAGCACCCTAGTTTGTTCTCATAGTATTAGGTAAAGGTTTACCCTCTCTGGTTGTATCTGATTCAAGGAAGTAGTGCTCTTCTCTGTTTTTTAGTGAGGGAGCCAATGTTGTCTGAAGACATCTCCATGGTCATGTGGCCAGCACAACTATACTCCAAAGGCACACAGAACACTGTTACCTCTCCACCAAATTAGTACCTTTTTATATCTACCTGCATTTGCATGCTTTTGAACTGCTAGGTGGACAAGAGCTGGGCCAAGTAATGGGAGCTCATCCCGTTGCATGGCGCTCAGGTCTTGCCATCTTTCCAGCTAATAAGCTTAGTGTCTTTAATCACTGAGCCATCGCACCCCCATTTCTAAGTATTAAACCATTCCATATATTTGTAAATCATGTACTTTGGTGCATTAAACACTGGCAATGAATTTCTTTTGAGTTTTTGATAACAGGTGCAAAAGAAGAGAAAGGGGGAAGCTAAGGCTTGCTATTTATTGGTCTTAAATAAAATTTAGCGATGATTTTCATTTGTATTTTGAACATTGTCAATAAATATTTCTTACTGATGAAAGCTTGAACTAGAAGCTTGTATCTGATCCTTGAAAAATATTTCTGAGTTTATGGTTTCTAACTTTGTCAATATTGAACTGTATTTCTTTTACTAGAAGAGTATAGATATGATCAGGCTTATAAAGTATCTTCTATCAAACATGTAACATGTAAGATAATGGTAGGGCTTTTATGACAGTTTTTATCCAAACTGCATTAATTTTGTGTAAATTTCAATTATAATTGCTTACATGAGTTTCAAAAGACTCAAACCCTATGTAAAGCATAAAAATTTGAACCTCTTCATTTGTGTTCTTTTAAAATATAAATTCATTGAACGCTGTTTTTGCATCTATTAGATAGATTGAAAAAGTGAAGTACATAATATAAATGTCATTAGATCACTGCAAAATATTTGAACTTGAACACCACACAATGGCAAAAAAATGTACCCATTTCAGAAGACAAAACTTAGTAACTAGCTCTGCCCATTTTTTCCATTTTAGAGATAGTCTTTGACTTACAACCATTTGTTCAGCAATTGTCCAAAATTATGTCAATGCTGAACAAATGGCGCTTATATTTAATCCTCATAGTTATGGCTGGGCCAACACCTCCACAATCACATGTTCACAATCTGGGCAATCATTTCTCAATTGGCTTGCACTTATAACTAGTTGCAACACCACATGATCACATGGAATAATTTGTAGACATTTAGGCCCCCTTAGAAGCCAAACTATAATTAAGTTTGCTATGCTGTCCCCCCGTGTGTGCACACACATACATTGTTAGTTTTGCTACTGTTGCATATTTTCCAAATATAAATTCCCAGTCAAATATTACCAGAATTGTGTTGCTCTTCCAGTGTTGAGCAAAATTTATTCTTGCTGCTGTAAGCTTATATCCCATGATGTTTTTTGATTTTTTTTCTAGGATTATACCCAGTAAGAACAGCTGTGGTCCCATTTTGAATTTAAACTCCCAAAATTTTCTGCATTATCCTGCACTTTTTTCACAGAATCTAGTATTTATTATTACAAGACTCAGTAAGAAATAGAAATGATATCAGTTCAGAAAATAATTCTATACAGAATTGAAAACAATCTAGCTTGCGGATTTTGACTTGGAAAAATGTAGGCATTTGATTTGTTTATAGGATAATTAAACACTGTACATCATATGTCCGTATTATAGAATATGAGAAGCATTTTCCAGAGATTGTGGTGAATAATAAATATTCATTTTGCATGGACTTCAAATGAGGAAATCTTTGTGGTTATGATCACTTGTAAGCATGATTCTTCTTTTATTTCTTCTTTTTGCAGGTGAAAAAAACGTGCCCAGATTCAGATGTTTCAGAATCTCAGAATTCCAGGTATTTGACAAATTTTAGTGATAAGCAGCTATTAAATTATTTATAAAAATAATATTAAAGCCAAAAGTTAATGAAAATAAGAGGGTGAATTATTATCAAAAATTGTAAATTCTACATATAAATGCCATGATTTGGACTATACATACATATATATATATATGCCAAGCTTAAAACTAGGGCAAAATATAAATTACGATTTATAACATCTGTTTCTGTCTTTTACATGGAATAAAACTGGAACAGATATTAATAAAATATTCCATATAATATATTTCAATGTTTATTGTGTTGGTCTCTAGTTTTGCAATAAAATAAGACCATTACTTGCCTGTTAGAAACTGGGTTGTACAAGCAATAGGAGAACAAGCAAAACTTCATCTGCACATGTGCAGGATTTCAAAATCATCCTTCCCTGGTTTGTGGAAAAATTGCCTTTCTGCCCTGATGCCAGAAAGTTTGGGGATTGCTGCTGTATACATTTCAAATGAAAATTTGTTGGTACAAAGTAGAGCAAAGTATTACATAAAGTCAACAATAAACCTTAAACCAGAGTGACACTAAGAGTGTGCTATGATAGAGAATATATTCCTGGAGCATGATAATTCTTTCATAAACAGGGCTTAAGAAAATATTATACATAAAGTAAAATGTCAGCATAAAAATGGGTGTTGGAGATGCTTTTCCTTGCAGAATAGCTGAGGACTTTTTATATGGGTTTCAATCTTTCATTTATTTAACTGACTTTATTGTGTATTGGTTTTGGACTTGAGAGTATTGGAATAAGTGCAGATGGAATATGTTTTTACAGTAGGGAAGTAATTAGGTTGGGTGTGGGAACGTTGTCAGGAGAATTCTTGGAGCGACATGAGTGTATCAGCAAATTCTTTGTCTTAGCTTTTCTTTTACAAGAAATATGCAAGCTGTTATTTGTGGCCAACATAATTATCTGAAGGAATTTACTGATATAAAAATACATCTAGGGGAAGAATGAGTCCAGTATATACCTGCTATGAACAAAAAAGAGAATATTTAATTTGTAGTTTAGTAAAGGGAAAAAGGGAATAATAATGAACTGTTAATGTTATCTTTTTGTAAGTTAATAATTTTCATTAGATTTTCTACAATATTTTAATATGTTTTTTGCAAATTCAAGGAGATATTTACTAAAGTAATTATTTAAATAGGATCTTGTTAACTTTAAAATACGTTTATGTTATCATTAAGTAAATTGTATATATGTACTTTGAAACATCAAATAAATTTCATTTACATTATGAAGATATACAGCATTAAAATAATTTCTTTAAAACTGATGCTTCAATATTAGTTGTGTAGTCTTGGACTGCAGATCTTTCTTCACTAATTTTAAATCACATTGCAGTGCTTCCTATGGTCATCTGATTTGTGATAATTTTTCCCCAATAATTCATCCAAATATATGAAAGTATTTGTTGTGATTGCCAAAGAATGAATGGGGCTCTTCAGAGTGATTTGCTTTTAATTAGCTCCTCTCTCCTTTAACTTGTTATTCGAGTAGCTACTGGCTGAGACATTATTGATGTATGATCTCATAATCATGCCCTGCTAGGAAAACTATCATTATAGTGTATTCCATTTAAACTCTTTATCATAGTTATCAGGTAAACCTATAAGAAAACCTACCTTTACAGTAAACTGAGCATATCTAGCCATAATATTTTAATATTATTATATATGGCTTATTATAAGGAAAAGATTATTCCTGAAATATATTGACAAAATGTCTATTATAACTAGTCTTCTCACTAAGAAATACAGGTTCATCCAGTATCATTTTGCATTGTGCTTGGTCCTGTTATGTAAGACTCTGTGGGTGAAGGAAAGGGCAATTTATATTTTTTTGTTTCTTAGTAACCCCAGTTCTTACTATATATTCGTTGTTTTGACAAAATCAGGGGGCTTTGTCTAGAAGAGATATATCTTCCGCTTTTCCATATTGCACATTGTTTTCATTTATACCGCAACTCGAATTAACTTGATAATATCTCTAAAATGTTAAAATGTAATGTTAAAGTACTAGATGAAGATGTAGGGGAGCAAAGTCCAAATCTTTTCTCACTCATCCACAGTCATGTGAAAAAGTAAGTGCATCCAATATAAAGCGTCTTTTCCTTTTTTAAAAAGAGGAATAGATAGATATAATATCTATAATAATATGTTGTTTTCATTTTAACAGTATAAAACTGATGTGATTGAACAAAAAAAAAACACCAAAAGATTGCTTTCAGTCATTTATTCAACAACAAATTAACAGATATGCCATTTCCTTCTGTGGAAAAAGTAAATCTACCTTTGGCTTTAATTCTTGGTATTGCCTCCTTTAGCAGATATAATATCATATAGGCATTATTTTTTAATTGTCTACCAATCTTTGACACTGGTTGAAAGAATATTTTCATCCTTACACAATATTATTTTTAGATGTGTGATGTTTTAGGGATTTCTTGCACAGACAGCCTATGTCAAATCACCCCACACCTCTTGATGGGATTTATATTCAGGCTTTGATTTGACCATTTCAAAACCCTTCATTTTTTCCTCCAGCCGTATTTTGATGGGTTTACTAAAACGCTGCAAGCTAAATTTTCAGTTGAGCTTCAATCTTCTCACTTTATACTCCAAATCAATTAAGAATTCATAGTGGTTTATGTGATGGCGAGCTGCCCAAGCCTTAATGCAGCAAAGCAGCCCCAAATCTTAACATTTCCATCACCATGATTTGCAATTAGTATCAAGTTCTTTGATGAAATTCTGTCTTTATTTGTTGCCAGTTTTTCTGGTACTATAGCCAAATAACCCTATCTTTGCTATGTCTGTCCAGAGCACAATGTTCCAGAACTCCTATCTTTGCCTAGAAGTACATGAGCAAATGTTAGTCTTACCCTGATGTTCTTTCAGGACAGTAAAAGTTTATTATTGGTACTGCCTTAGAAATCTAATTTGTTCAGCTTTTTTTCTAATGGCAGGCTCATGTACTTTGCCATCAATAGTGGCAAATGCTACATGTAGGTGACGTGATGAAATTCTGGTGTTCTTAGTGATTTCTTTCAGCATCTTACATTCCATTCTGAACTTGCTGTGTTGGTCTGGCCTGGGCAGGTTGATAGTTGTTTGAAATCGCCTCAACTTATAAATGATCTTCTGGACAGTGGTATGGTTGATGCCCAATTGTTTGCTGATCTTTTTAAATCCCTTCCAAGACCTATAGGCATCTGTAACCTTTCTGAAAGTCTTAGAGAGATATTTCGACCTATGAATGGTGATACCACAAAGTTCAACAACAAAGAGCAAATCAAAGTAACTGTCTGACATTTAAATTAAAGAGCTTCCTCCCAGATTGTCTCTAATGATGTTCTAATCATTTATATCTGATCTGGTACACCTGATTCTAATTTTAGGTATTTGAGACAGTGATGAATGTAGGAGTGTGCTTAACTTTTTCCATATGTATTTATGTTTACATAAATTACACAACGGACTACAAATGGACTACAAAATATAAAAGATGTATGACACTGTTACATTATTAGCATTGTTTAAATGAAAATCAAATGTGGAAATATGTTGAAAAAATAAAAAAAATCAATGGGGAGTACTTTTTCATATGATGGTAAGGCTACTGAATGACTTGAGGTTATTGTGAGGAAAATGAATAAGGTATTGCATATCTTCTTGAATTTACATATTGCATATCTTCTTGAATTTCCAGAAGAAAGACATAGTATTAATAAATAAATGAAATGTATCTCTAATTAATCAAGTAAATTAGGCTTCTGTTACTGAGCAGAATAACTGTAATTTACTAGTGTATTTTGTTCTTTTTCTCTGTTTTTTGTTTCTTTTAAAACCAGAGGCACTTAAGGCTGGCAATGATCTGTTAAAATCCATAGGGAAAAATAGATAGTTTCTAATTTCTTGACCCTGAAACTTGCTCATAAATATTTTTGGCCATCAATTGATATGCTAAGGAAGTGAATATAGTAACAGATGGTTACAGATAATAAAAGTATAAGTGACAGGTTTCCCTTAACAACATATGGTGACCTTTGTGGAAATATGTATTTATGTGCTTTTATGTGCCTATGTTTCTAATATACAGGTATTCAACTTATGACCACAAATGATCCCCAAATTCCTGTTGTTATTTGAGACAGTTGTTAAGTGAGTTTTGCCCCATTTTGCGACTTTTCTTGTCACAGTTGTTAAGTGAATAACTGCAATTGTTAAGTTAGCAACAGGATTATTAAGTGAATCTGGCTTTCCCATTGATGTTGCTTGTCAGAAGGTTACAGAAAATGATCACATAACCCCAGGACACTGCAATGGTCATCAATATGAGTCAGTTACTAAGCATCTGAATTTTGATCATGTGACCATGAAGCGGCTGCAGTTGGTTGTAAGTGTGAAAAACGATTATCAATCACTTTTTTTCAGTGCCATTGTAATTTTGAATGGTCACTAAAGGAAGTCGAGGACTACCTGTACTTAAAAAGCAATTTCATAAAAAGATATGGGAAGAGCAGTTTTAGAATTATTGTATTGCGGTTTGAATATGCTAAATATCATTTTTACGGATATTGTGTATTATTGAAATCACTAAGTGCAGTACTTTCATAGTTCCTAATGGGAGCTTTAAAAATGCATATTTCAAAGATACCTGTAGAATATTACACACACACACACACAGTCTCAAGACCTCAACAGTTAATTAATTGGTTGTTTTCAAATTCAAAGGTTTAGAACTTAAGCTATGACTTTTTAATAAAATACCCAATAGTTCTGAAAAAAATTAAGAAGCATGTATTTCTTGTAGAAACATATCCTCTCTCAAGTTTACTGTCTCAATGCAATTATTAGCTGTGTTGCTCTTATTCTAAGGTTTATGATTTGCACTATAATATTTAAACATTAAACTGTCACGAGGGGATCTTGGTGTTGTCTGAGCTTGGTTGTTTTCTTACAAACATTTCTTTACCCAAATTAGGTAACTTCATCTAGTGCTAGTGTTTAGCTGTCACATTATGAATTTGTAAGAAATCTTATGCCTTATATAAAATCTGTTAATCTCTAAAAGCTGGTACCAGACTATTTCTTTTGACTAGCATAGAGTAGCACAGCTCTCCTTCTACAATGCCTTTAAAAGAATAGTTGACTCTTGGCAACCAGCTGTACTGAAAGCAAGATTAGGTTACAGAAATTTCAGCAACTGGATTACTTTCAGTTTAAAATCCAATTATCTTTCAGCTTCTTATGTCAGAGATTTCTTCAATTTCTTTCTCATGCTCTTTCTCTGAACTTACAAACTGGCTGTCCCTTTGTAAGGCAATTGAAGAAAGGGCAAATGTCTTTAACATTATTCTATTTTTGTAATTCCAGAGCTAAAAGAATAGATAGAGTTTTAGTTCATACTATAGGCTCTCTGTCACCAAAATTCCAGAAAATTTAGCCAAGGGGATGATTTTTAAATCAGTTTTACTCCTGCCCGTGGAGGAAAAATATTTTCTTCTTCTCAATGGAGAGAATAAATGAAGATAATTTCAGTTTAATTAGACCCTATGAGAAGTTCAGCAAATTAAAGCATAGAAGAAAGATAAATTGATTTAACATCATATTTTTCTTTTTGCACATATAATTATGCTTTTTTTCTTATTTTTATACATTATTTTCTTGGCCTTTTGGATATCTACTTACTTAATAAGAACAAGGAATGAATTTGAATTCTTTTTTTTCATAACCTACCATTTAGGAAATAGTTCAGGAAAAGGATCTGTGTTGTTCTTTGCTGATATCTCTGCTAAAAAGGGGAAGAATCGGGTGTTGTAAGATTAAGCACAATGGCTGAAGTAGTCAAAATTTGTCAGGTTTTATTCTGAGCTCAAGACAAAAAGTGCAGGAGATGACCAGACTGAATCTGAGGGAGGAGTCAAACATGTCATTAGTCTTAAGTCTCTTCACACTCAACAAAATATCTAACTCCAGCCCACCTTAAATTCCATTGACTCTTATCTCCTGCCAATTTGCTTTTGACCATTAGTTCAGGTTATTGTGGAGAGGTTAAACTTGCAATAAACCTTTATATTCATTTGAACTGCCTGTGTGCTTGACAAGTATGCCCTATCTTGTGCTTATCCTTGCTATGTTCTGCGAAATAGCATTTTATTTTCAAGAACTTCGGAATGCTTTTGACTGAAATGAATTATAATCTGTCTTTAGAAGTAAAACATAATTTCAGAACTAAAAACACCATCAGAGAACTAAATGGCCATTCTGTTGCTTCAGTTGAACCTGCCAGCTACTTTTAATTATATTGGTGGGTTAATTCATTAATGGAACTGATGTGCATGAACCCTTAAGTCAGAGAATGATGTGTGGGTATATTTTTGTGTTTGTAGATATCTGAAATTGCTAATGATCTGCATGCTCTAGTCATCAAAATTAAGAAGCACGGAGGAAAAGATTGGACTAAAATTAAATATAAAGATCAAACTAGTGACAACTTATTCATCCTTAACTTTAACAAATACGGAGATAACTTCTGCCTTTTAGGATCCATTATCAACAATAAAGACACCAGTAATCAAGAAATATATTACCAACCAGAAGTGTGTAGGGTGACAGTGAAGGCCTTGGAAAAAAATATTCTGATACTGGACAGGTCAATATCTACAAAGATCAGTATTGTGCAGGCACTATTTTTCCCCTGACACAATAGGAAAGTGAAAATTGGACATTGAAGAAACAGAATAAAAAGAGTAGTAATGTTTCCAAAATTTAGTGTTGGGAAAATTCTTGAGAATATTATAGACTGCCAAGAAAACAAATTGATTCAGAGTTCTCATCAAATGACCAGGCTCAAATATGGATATATTATTAAAATATCCAGCTCCCTTGAGGAATCTGTGGTGTGGGGAAAGGTGAAAGGAAAGAGGGAAAAGATGACAATAACAACAAAGTGGCAACGGATCCACCATTGGAAGTCTTAAGTGACTGCTGAGAGTCATTACCAGTATGATAATGTGTGTATCTGAGTGTGTGTGTGTGTGTGTGTGTGTGTGTGTGTGTGAGAGAGAGAGAGAGAGAGAGAGAGAGAGAGAGAGAGAGAATCATTAGCTGTAAGGAGGCTTTCCTTTAAAGAATCAGATTTATAGAGAGAAATGGAATACTGAAATATTTTTCTCCAGCTGATGATGATACATGGATAGAACTTCTTTTTGGAAAAGATAATAATATGTAGCCTGTTTACATTAGTATTGATATACTAAGGTAACCAACACTAATAGAACTCTGTATTTAGACACATTTGAATTTTTTTTTTGAAAACTCAGTTATCTAAGAATTCATATGTGAAGTTATTTATTAGACCTAAATCTATGGAGCTGTAACCATTACAGGTAGTCCTTGACTTAATCACGGTCATGAGTTGTAAAGTAATGGTCATAAAATGGGTCAGTTACATGACAGACAATTTTACAACCTTTTTTGTGGTGGTCATTATGTGAATACCACAGCCATTTGGTAACTGCCAGTTTTTAGCATTTTTAGCATTTTTTTAGCATTTTACCATCGTAAAATGTAGTCATGTGACTGGGATATTGCAAATGACCATAAATGTAGCCTGGGTGCCAAGTGTCTGAAGTTCAGTCATGTGACTCTCAGAACTTCAAAGGTAGCTCCTACGTAGCCTCTGGTAGATCCACTGTAACTTCAAGTGATTGCTAAGCAACCAGTTGCAAGTCAACTATCTGGTATATACTGACTTATTTATTTCTAATGGAATCCATTCTAGTTCTAACTTCTAAAAATTTAAATTGGGCTTGCATAACTGGTAGAGTGGAAAGAATCACAATGGCATATTAAAAATAAATGTGGGCCACCAAAAATAACTGGCACACTAATTAGCTATTCACCAGGTAGCAGTAATGAACGGTGGCAATAAGATGGGGAAGCCTGAAGTCACTTGGTATAAATTTGAGATTCTGTAAAACATTCTTTTTAAAGTGGTTTTTTTTTTTAGATTGAAGGTTCAGCGTACTTTCTCATAATTTTTTTGTTAAATTTATATAGGCAGTTATGGATATGATAGCCTAGAATTATAAATGGGAGACAGTGGAGCTGCATTTGAATATGCTGTCTGTAAATTTTAGCACACCACAATCTTATCTTGTACTGGATAATGAAAAGTGGATTTCTGTCTATTTTATTAGTGTTTTAATGACTTAATGAGAAATAAAATTGCTACTATTATTGCCAAATAATAGCTTGTTTTAAAATTGCAAATGGTTTATCAAAGAAAAATGTAGTGCACAAGAAGTATATTCAACTTTAACTCTTCATACATTTAAATACAGATGTATTATTAGCTGCACATTTGAGCAGAACACCATTATTTTATGAGCTGAGAGATTTGCTGTTCAGTGATAACCACTCTCCAAAAAGTAGAAGGTACTGGGACGATAGTTAAATTTTTAATTTTCACACACAGAGTATACAGTGTATGTGAATACTTTCGAAATATGTAATCATTATCTCTTTCTATTACATGAAAAATAGCAAAAAACCATTTTCAAGAAACCATTTAAAACTGCATATAGCTCTGAAGCTTCAAACTATGCACTACATGTTCTACACTATATGTTCTACAGTCAGAAGGGGATGGTAAAAATAAGGGAATTATAGAAAATCACAGGTCCACTTCCACATCCGAGAACTCCGCATGCAAGTGGGATAAAGTCAAACTTGTGTATTTTGAAGCAGTTTTAGTTGTTCCAGATTTGTTGAAACTTGGACAACCTTCATATTAAATTGTCACTTTGCTTCAAAAATTGCTTGTATGTGAGATCAAATTTGTATGTATGGTATGTCCCATCTCCAGCAATAACTTTCAAGGATGGATGGAATTTTATTTATTTATTTTATTTGTTTGTCATGCGTGTATGGGAAAGCAAGTATAAGTATAAACCTAACAATAAACATATAAGTATAAACAGGTATAAGTATATACATAATAAATGAGTACAAATAAATGGGAATAGTAGGACAGGGATGGTAGGCATGCTAGTGCGCTTATGCATGCCCCCTTACAGACCTCTTAGGAATGGAGTGAGGTCCATGGTAGACAGTTTAAGGTTAAAGTTTTGGGGGTTTGAGGATGTAACAATAGAGTCAGGTAGTGAGTTCCAGGCATTGACCACTCTGTTGCTGAAGTCGTATTTTCCGCAATCAAGTTTGGAGCGGTTTACTTTAAATTTGTATCTATTGTTTGCCCATGTATTATTGTGGTTGAAACTGAAGTAGTCGTTTACAGGTAGGATGTTGTAGTAGACAATTTTGTGTACTAAGCTTAGGTCAGACCATAGGCAGCGGCGTTCTAAGTTGTCTAGATCCATATTTCAAGCCTGGTGGCATAAGATATTCTATTGTGAGGGGAGGAGTTAAGTATTCTTCTCATGAAATACCTCTGGACTTGCTCAATTGTATTAATGTCTATTATACAGTGTGGATTCCAGGTAGATGAGCTGTATTTGAGAGTTGGTCTGGCGAAGGTTTTGTATGCCCTGGTTTGCAGTTCAATGTTACCAAGAAGAAGCTTCACAAAATTAGGTTAACAACTCTTAATGCCTCTTTGGCAAAGCTGTTATAGTGAGCTCTGGGGCTTAGATCTTTTGAAATGAGTACTCCTAGGTCCTTGACAGGGTGAAGGTGGTCTATGAGGTCATATCTGCCCAGTTTGTATTTGGTGTTCTGATTTTTGTTGCCAATGGGTAAGACAGAGAATTTGTTGGTTGAGATTCGAAGTTGCCAATTGTTCGACCATTCTGACACATAGTCAAGGTTGCTTTGTAGGGTTAGCAGTATTGACAGTGGTGTTAAATAGAAGGTGGTAGTCAGAACAGACCTGAATAGCCTGTAGAAGTTTTTTTTTTTTGGTAGATAATTTTACTTCAAAAAATAACTGATACAGCATCTAATCAGTGGTAAAGAAAAGTAAGTGTTGAGGGAGTTAAAAAAATGAAACATAAAAGCAGCATGGACTCTGCTTAAATAAGGGCACAGGAAATCCTGTTTTAATAGTAATTTAATAATATAAGGGACAGTTAATAAATAATGCTATCATCAGCACACATAGCTTCACTACCTTTCACATCATCCTTTTAAACAATCCATTCCTGGATGCAGATGGTCATTTGGTAGTACTTAAGTAGTACTCATTGCATCTCACATTATAGGTCACAATTTTTCATATTGCCCATATTTTGGGTGGCAGTTAGAAGATTCAGATGACAGCTAAAAGAGAAATTTTGCAATCAGTGCATCTGGCTTCTTGGCAGATTCCTCAAGCACTTCTCTTAATGTGTTTGGATTTGCCCACAAGACGCTTATGTGGTTGAACCACAGATGGGATGTTTGGACAAAGTGAGTATCCCAAAGGATTATTTCCCACTCCCCATTTCATTAATTCTTGACCCCACATTCTTTCTTCAGTAGATAAGATTCTTTATGAGTTTCATACAGTCTCTCTTGAGATATTTCATATAACAGCCAACAGGCTTCTATATATTTTAAGTATGCACCCAACATTACTATAATCAGATTTTACAATATAATGGATGTATTTCAGTATTCATGCTGTATTTTTGCGGAAAAGTATTGAAGGTGACTAAATGTAAGGTCAATTCCCAAAGAACAGTAACTGTACCCAGCGTTTTCAGCAGAAATGGATTTGCCTTTCTGTAATCAGTTCTCTACCTTAGATTTTCAAAGGTGAAATCTGGATTTGGTTAGAAGTGAAAGTGAGTATGGTGGTCTCAGTCCAGTCCTTAGAGGTTTCGTGTCTGCTGCTCAAAAGAGGCCCAGAACTAGAATAATGAGGTTGTTGCAGGTCACAATTAAGTTATAAGCTGGAAGAGGTATATGAGAAAGTGCACGCCTCAATAATGGAATCTGGATAGATGGAGAGGGGGGCTTAGCTGACTGTATTCACATTTATAATACTGACAAAGACAGTGAGCCAAAAAGTATGAATTCTGAGGTATTTTTTCCTGAGATGTTGGAACTGCTATTTCTTTTGCCTCTACATTTAGAATTCTGTTAGATCAATATAACAGGGCTGAAGTTTATCATTTACAAGATACTGATAAAAATAAAGTGTCACTTCATTTAGTGACTGTTTGAAGTTACAGCGGCACTGAAAAAAGTGGCTTCTGACTGTTTTTCACACTTACAACCATTGCAGCATCTCCATGGCCATGTGACCAAAATTCAGATGCTTGGCAACGGATTCATATTTATGATGGTTGCAGTGTCCCAGGGCCATGTGGGAAGCCAGATTCACTTAACAACCATGTTACTAACTTAACAACTGCAGTGATTCACTCAACAACTATGGCAAGAAAAGTCATAAAATGGGGCAAAACTCACTTAACTATCTCACTAAATCACTATCTTTCCACTCATTGGAGAGCTATATGCCTTGCCATTCTTACCCTTTGCTTCAAAACAGAGAACACCGTTTCCTTATATTCAGTCAAATTATTAGTCCACCTACTCACTGCTAATTATATTGATTGGCAACAAATATCTATTTTTTTAGACAGGAATAATAGTTGTACTTGAGAATGCCAGGAATGAAACCTGAGAATGGAGGAGCAGCTGGAATGGTATTATAAATATATTATACATAAATATAAATGTTATCGCTTATAAAAGCCCACTGTAGCATTATTACATCATAAAGCAAGGCTTTGAAAAAAATAATTTTAAAAAGTGGTCATAGAATATGTATAAATATGAGATGGGATACGAATTCTGTTTCCTTCTGAGACAAACATTCATAGTATATTTTTGTTACAAATGTGTAGTCTCCACATTTTGCTATGCAATGAAACCATAAGCTTAGTTTTGCTGTCTGACTCAGCCACCTATTTCCAAGATGCATTTCTTTAAAAAGTTACCGTCTTTTCCATTATATAAATTATTAGTTATCGTTATTATGACAAACTGTAGGAAGTTTTCATTTGCAAGAATTTTCCACTATTCCAGAATATACTTGGTGTTTAATTTCCACTATATGAATTTTCTACCCTCAGCAAATACTTTTGGAAAGTAGTAAATTTTAGTATATTGTCATTTTCTCCAATTAGCATGCCAGTTTTTGGAGATTTGCTTTCATAATACTGCCACCTTTTGCTATTCATGTCACTGTTTCACTGAGATATAAGTTCCATATCTTAGTTACTGTTCCAGAAATACATGGAGAGTTGTATGAAAGCCCTTACATTAATTGGCTATTAAATGCCAATTACATATTATTTTTACAAAAATACTATATTAAAATTATATCCCAATATTGTCCCTGTTGTTTCAGAAGAGGAATATTTCCTATTGATATTATTATTCTTTTTTTAAAAAAATGTAATTTTTCTCAGGTCTTTGTTTAACTCCCCTGGAATAATTCAAAATATCTATATTACTACATACACATACCACATTTACATTCTGAGTGAAATCAGCCGTGACAGTTACTACTTGTAATTTCCACTTTTAATTGAAGATGAACTTCAGTTAAATCACAGCATGCATAATTGCAGGCTGCTATCCAAAAGGCATTTGAAGTTTCCTGAACAAAACTTTTAGATGCCCCCCTCTCTATCCCCCCATCGATAGAAGAATATGATTCAAGTGGAATGCTTCTAATCTCTTGTCTTTTCCTTTTCTACCAGTTTCTCTCTCAAGGATAATGATGATGATAATCATGAGGCTAATTACAGACTAGTATTTGTTTTCATATGTAAAGTTTTCAGGAAATGTTCATTTTCAATTTTTACTTCAAAGTATGGCTAGCTCTGTACTTTTATGATGCAAATAATATAGTGATAGTATTTCTTTTTCTTTCCTTTTTATTTGTCCTTTAATAGATCTATGGAAATGCAGGATCTAGCAAGTCCTCATAATCTTGTGGGAAGCAATGAAGCACCAGGTAGTTCTAAACTGGACAAATCTAATCTTAGCACCACATCTGTTACAACAAATGGAACAGGCGGTGAGTGAAAATCTACCTCTTTCAGTTTAAATCCAGAAAATACTGTAGCATTTTACAAGATGTAACTGCTTTATGGGGAACAATAATCAGATTCTTTTAAAAGCTGAAAAATTTAGATAAGTATACATTATATTTTTTATTTTAAAAATCCATTAAATATGAGGCAGCAAGCACTATATAAATATATTTTGTTTGTTTACTGAATAGTGCCTTATTGTATAATTTTAAAATACATTCTATGGTCTTCTGAATACCCTAGCTATTGCTGATAGCAATATTGCAGATATTGCTTTTCTCCCCTTTCATTTCCAGTATGACACTAATACCTTTCATATTGTTCGTATTGAACATTGCGCCTGTTTTCCTATTGTTTGTATTGTAATCTCATTATCCTTTTCCAAATTTGCTACTTCACTACAAATAGGTGAAATTTGTTTGTATACATTCATTGCTTCAAACCCTATGCCCAGCTTCTTCTTAGCTGTTTTTCTCCTGCTGCTGACTGGGTACACCTGGCCTTACATGGGGCAACTGCTGGCTACAACAGTCCTTCCTCCTGAGGCTGCTGCTGCTGTTCTCCACATAACATGTCCCATTTTCAACAATGCTTGGGAAGACCTTGGAAGTTCTGAAGTAGAGACCCAGCCATGATATTGGGTGGCTGAAATTGCTGAAGGCTCTGGACCTTTACTTCAGCTTTAGCACTGCCACTGAGGAGTGCTGCTCAGCCAAAAAGGCAAGATTAGGGTTTTGATAGCTGGCTGAGAGGAGGTCAAGAGGAAGCTGAGGAAGCAGCCTCCCACCTTAACTTCACATGAAGTTTTGCCTGAGGACCGTATGGCTTAGTGATGGAAATTCCAGTCCTAATTTCTGTCATAATTCGAAGACTACTTATACTAGAAATATTGAATTTTACATGGAAGTATCAATTTATTTTACATACCCACTTCCAACAATATGAGTCAAAGAAGTTTGTTTTGAGAACGGTGACCCCTGAAAACATACTATAGTAGACTCAGACCATTTTTCATGGTATCTAAAAACATACTAGTGAAAATAAGTGATTATTTTAACTTGTATAGGTCTATCTGTCTGTATGTGAACATACAGTATAGCCCAATGTTAAGGCAGTGTGTGGTTGGTTTTTTTTTATCCTGAAAAATATTTATTTACATTAAGGAGATATTCAGAAAATGAAACATTGTACACCATTTCAATTCTCAGGAGACAACATGACTGTTTTAAACACTGCAGACTGGTTGTTGAGTTGCAGCACTCCTTCTTCTGCAACAAGTATGAGCAATCCTAGCATAATGCATGTGTGTGGTTGGATTGATGATTTATTGTGTTGAGCATCTGATAATTTGCTTTATTGTTTTTGCTTCATAGCTGCATCCCCTTCTTTTTCTATAAATCTTTCTATAAATTTTGTACAAGGAAGTTGTAAATTTGGTGCAACAGATTTCCTGCTATATTTTACATCAGTATATATAATATAAAATTAAATTAAACAAAAAGAAGCAAACACAGGTTCAGCTTCTAATAGGAAAAAAAACATTGTGCGTGGAAGAGAATGGACCTGTGTACTACACACAAATCATTATAATATTAATAACATTAATAATATACTGCTAACTACTGATATCAAAGGTATTTGGAGAAATTTTATAAATGTAATTAAGAGCAGCTGAGAGTTTTTGGAATCACCAGGACTGGGAATGTTCTATCTTTAGTTCTGAATGGAGATATAATTCCCCTTCAGAAGAAGAATTTTCTTTATCTCACAGCCAATCATTGTGCTAGGAGCACCTTACATATAGACTGCTGCAATACATGAACCTGCCCCTGAAAACAATTTGGAAGCTTCACCTGGTCCAGAATACAATACCCAGAATTATAGATATGCCATGTCATGCCCATGTAACACCTTTGGTTCATACAATAGTTACCAGTAGATTTCTAGTTGCAATTCAAGGTTCTTTTGATTAGCTATAAATAGGGCCTGGTTATCTAAGAGATCTTCTATCTTCTATAGTTTTTGTTCGTAGGTATGATCAGAGTTGGCATGCGCCAGGCTGAGGAAACCTGAGAAATGTGTTTCTCTGTCACAGTGTTCACTCCCTGGACCAAGATTTCCTCCGAGGTCCGTTGTGCCTTCCCCTGACCATGTTTATAAGAGTCTTAAACCTGGGTCTTTCCTCAAGGCTTTGGGCTAGACTAGATGATGGGTACTGTGTGTTGTATTATTTTTAGAATAAATGGCCTTTCTTCTTCTGCATGATTGTCATTTTTTATTTTTACCTTTTTTATTAATGATTTTATTGCCACCAGAGCTATCATGGAATTGGATATCCTTATAAATTGAATAATAAATAAAATAAAATTAATATGGTCAAATATACCTCATATCTATAGTAAACGTAGTTTAAAAATTCCTTCCTCAGATTTCCTGAGAAAGGAAAATAATTCTGAGGAAGAAAAATAATTAATTATGTTTAGTTAAGCTACAATTTTATTTAATCATGTATTATCTGAGTAAAAGCTGGAAATTAAATTGGTAATTTATATCTAACAATCACTTCCTTGCTTTTCTGAACTGCCTATGAAGTAGAGATTGGAATTGCTGTTAACAACATCATAGTACATTTATATTTATGAACCTAAAATTATTTTTAGTTTACACTATCATTTTGAAAAGCAATCCATAATAAATTATCTGTGATTAAAAGTTATCTTTTTTTACTAGAGAAAAAGTTTATCTTGGCTCTGACATAAATTGCAGTTAGTTAAAATGGAAGTAAAAAATTTGCTATTGAAGTTTCACTTTATGTATTTTCTAAGGTTTTAAAAACATGAATTTAGGTTAATAGAGAAACTATGTGCCATATTATTGATATACAAAACACATGCTACAAACAGATATGAAAAAAATCTCAAAAAAGAAAGGTGAACATCATAAGCACATTATGTTTTATGTGGAGAGTTTGGGGATAGAGTTGTTTGAGTCTATTATCTTTTACTCTTAAAACAGGGGTCTCCAAACTTGGGAAATTTAAGACTTGTGGATTTCAATTCCCAGAATTCCTCAGCCAGCATGCAAGTTTGAAGACCCCTGCTCTAAGACATAGATCACTCTGAAAGAATAAATTTTAGAAATCAAAAGGAGGTGGGATCAAGAACCTGAAAGTGAAAAGGGTGTGTGTGAAATAGTCTTAAAAAGCCCGTCTCTTTTTGTTAGACGGATATTTGAAAAATGTAGTGTAAGTACTTCTAGATTTCTCTGTTGATCAAAATCAAATAATAATCAGTTTAAATTAATAAATGTTAGCATTTTTAATTTTAAAAAGTAGTGCATGGTTTTAAAGCTATAGTTCTATGGCTGAAGATTATTCTAAGAATCTTACTAATTTTTTGAGTGTGTGTATAGTTTGACTTATCTCAAATTTACTGACTTTTTACTTTAGTTGGCATGATATATGTAAATATAGAAATACAATCTCACATCTGCTCATTCTTCTATACAGTGTCTCTTCTTGCAGTCAAAACAGAGCCTATGAACAGTAATGACTCAGCAACAACAACAAGTGGAGATGGATCTCTTGACAATTTTACTGGGTCAGGTAAAACACATAATTTGCTCATAATACTGCATGTAGGTCTATATCTATAGTTTTTCAAAGTATTGTTTACAAAAATAAACAGTAAATCAGCTAATGCATGGCAAAATATGCCGGCAGTTAGTTTGTACCATTCTTATTACCTTGCTCAAAAAAGTGCCTATAGATACAATATATATCTGATGACACGCTTTTCTGCTACTAAAGTTAGATATAATGAATGACAGTAACAGTAATGACAGAAGAATTTAGGGGAAGTGTAATTTTGCCTATGGACTGCTTTCCACAATTATTATCTCACAGATTATTATACACTAAAATCAGTTTCTATGCACTATCTTTCCACAATATGAAATATTATGAAATATTATGGAAATAAATATGACATAGCAGAATTTAATATTTAAAATCATTAATTTTGGTCGAGTTCTTCTTTGAGGTGGCCATTTCTGACCACCGCTGCAACCGCCTTCGGGAAAGGGAGTAATGGCCAGCTGATGAGGAGAGATGCGGCTCTCCTCAACACTGCTGGCAGTCTCCCCCCTCTTCACCATGTGCAGGAGGAAGATAAGAAGTGAAAGTTTTGGCTGACCAGGTTAAATTGCAAAAGCAACAACTAAGGTACTCTAGAATTTAAACTTACAAAAAAAATAACATCGCTCCCAAAGAAGAGTCAGAAGCAGTGAAGGAAAGTGAAAAGGGAAAGGTTTGGTGTTTTTTTTCTTCTCTCCCTTTCCCTACACTGACAACTAAGAGACTTAAATAAGAAATCGGAAAAATCCGCTTTGACATCAACAGGCAATTAAGCTGAAAATAAAACAAAATGTCAAAGGGATAATAAAGATTTCTGGACACTAAATTTTTTTTTCATAAGCAGGAAGGGAGAGAAAAAGAATAAAAGGGCAGGATCTGGAAAGAGAGAGGAGACTGCCTGGAATTAAAAAGAATCTACAGTAAAACTTCAACAAGACTTCTAAAAGATACATTTTAACTGGAACTTTGTAACTAAACAGTAGAACCCCAGGAAGAGAAAGTGAAAAAAAAGAGCAAAAAGAAACAGCTTGTGTGTATTTGGATTACTTGGTGATCTTTGGATTCTTGGTTATTGCATTTGAATGACTAAAATTAATCGGGTGGTTGTTTAAAAATTTATACAATGGCACTACTTCTGGATGAATTGAAAATGGAACTTAAAAAGTACAAAGAAGATGCACAAGAAGGGAAGGGTTCTTTTGGCTTCGTTTTTCAATTCTTAGAAATGGAGATTTGGAACTATGAGAAAAAACAAGAAACGTCTGCAAAACAAGAAGACTGGGACAAAGAAGAAACCATCTTTAATGAACAAGTAATTCTATGTGGGGCAGATAAAGGAAAGGGGGGAAAGAGAATGGAGAATTTAAGACTTAAAAAAACAACCAAAGAAAAGAAAAATAATTTGAAAAATAAGTATAATACTGGAAAGCAACAGAAAAGGGGAATACAGAAGAGAGAAATAGAGGTAGAGAGACAAGGGGGTAAAAAGGGGAGAGAGAAGAAGAGAGGGAAGAAGGAAAGGAAAAGAAGTTACAAAGGACCGGAACAAAATATAGAGAAACAGGACCTATTTAGAGATAATGGGTGAAAATGTAACTGAAAAAGGGATTCTGTAAAGGTACATAAGATTGTATTGTTATATTAGTAATAGAAATAACTTTAGAAAATTGGAAACAACGTATGATTAAAATGAGGGATAAAATAGTTAGTGTAATTTAGTGAAATGTTTGTTAATAAAATAAGTGAAATAAAATAAATGAGAAAATTGAATTAGGAAGGGACGGGGACATTTTAATTAGTTAATGTTTTATAAAATATAAGTGAAGAGGGGGGAGGAATTAATTATGGAAAGCTTATAATTGTTCCCATAGAAGTATGATATTTAATTGAAAAGTAATGTTAAAGAAGTTAAGATTTTAATGAATATTAATATTAATGATAGAATTGAATTGGAATGGAATGTGTTGTTTTAATTACATATATTTATAATTTTTTCTTTTTTTAAGAATATAGTGTGTATTTTAAGAATGTACCAAGCAGAATCCGAATGGAAGTTATGTATTATATTGAATGTTATAACTTTAGGGTATATATTGAAGCCTAAATAAGAGTTAAATGGATAAACTTAAAAGATATAAAGGTGTCATACTCCAATCAGTAACTACAGGAGAAACTTTGTTTAATGAGAAGAGATAATAGATAATTGAAACAGGACAGACAAAAAATATAAATATAATGATTTGAATTGAGACGAGATAATTAAAATAAAATTGAGACAATTAAAAGAGGGGAGAAGCTATGCAGAAAATGTAAAACAGTAATAAGATATGGAATAGAACATAAAAATGAGCATAAACCTGAATTTGTGTCTGTACGAAGAAATGTAACCCAGGATTACGCTACTTTCAAAAAAGATGTTTTATTCGTATTTTTTTTGTGAAAACTCAAATAAAATTTACAAAAAAAAAATCATTAATTTTATTAAACAAATTAAGTATAAAATTATTATTAAAAGTTGCAAATATCACCCAGATAGCAAGGAAGCAGAAGACTTTCTGGTTTAAGTTCATAAAAAGAACTTCATTCATCTAAGAAATATTATAATATTTAAAATATAAAGAATACAAAAACAGTTTCAGGATAATATGGGATGTTGGCTTTGCTGTATGTAGCTACAATACATTAATTATACTCAGTTCTCAGATTAATTAGGTTCTAAAGTTTTTGTGAATGGCCATCATCTGAAGTTCATATTTTTCACAAAACTTAGAATTGTATGCTGTAATATGATGACTTTTATACTACTTACAAAACCTTGTATATCATTCTGCTGGGCTTCAAAAGCCATTTCAAATATTTTCAATGTTTAAAAAAACTTAAAATATAATTTAAAGTCTATAATATTTAGAGTTTATTTTAAAGTCATGTATTAAACAGACATTTAAATACTTTGTAAAGAGGGAGACAAAAATTGTCAATGTACCCAGCAAAAAGTTTTGATTTTCTTTCATTATCAGCCCATTCATATCGTATCACACAGTGCTTTTGAAATTAACCATGTTTCTCGAGATGTCATGAAGATGAAGTGGAAGAAGCTTAATTATGGTTAAATAAATAAATGTGATACTCAGATAATTCTGTTCCAGAAACTAAAGGTCTTAAGTACATGGCACTTACTCCATGTTTCTTTGGTTCCTGCCTACAGTGTGTTTTGCAAAATGATGAGGAACCTGCGACCCACATTATCTGTAAAATGCTAAAGGCTGGCATATTGAAAAAAGGAAACTATTTGAAGTAAAAGTATGATTGATTAGACACTAAGGGATTTTCAATACTATATTTTATACAGTGCTCTTATCTTTTTAAAAGTGAATGAAATGCAGATGGCATAATAAAGACTCTCTATGTTAGAATGCTGATACGGAATGGCTCTGAAAGGTTTCGTTCACATTTTGGTATATATATTTGGAACACATTTGCTGTAGCCAAGACAGATGGTTAGACGAAAGAGAAACTTGACATTTTTTGGAATCAGTCCAGACTACGCAATATTCTTGAACGATTTTAATAGGATATGATTATCATCATTTAAGCTTCTGCAGAAAAATACAGCTGCTCTTTGTGTAGGCATGTATGCAACTGATAGTTACCCTGCTGGTGCATTTTCTGTATAAAATTAAATAAATGTATTACTTTCTAAAGAAAAATTAGTGCTGCTTTCATTCTCACTTCATGAAATATTGTATTTTTATATGTGGAAATAATAAGATAAACACTGTCAACATAAGCCAGAATCCATTGCCCTAGCTAAGAACAACGCTGTTAACCAAAATCCAAAGAAATGCGAAAATATTTTCATGAATCCTTTCAACAGTATTAGCAGGGGGATGAGATGTGTCAAACTAGACAAAAAACAGTGCTACTGGTTCAAAATGAGCAGTGTCTATGATCCCACACTGCTTTTGTCATTTTGATTTGAGTAACATGGGCTTGTAGATACCCATGCTTCATTTTCTTTTTTTTAAACTAGTTTTCTTTGCAACATATAGTTCTGTGCACAAGAGCTTTTGAATCTGAGCTTAGTGTGGAAAGTAGATCATACAAAGTTAGGTGCTATATGCATTAGTTGTTTCCTGGTAAAAATTATGAAGAATAACACAATGCTACCAATTTTATTTAGAATATTCAAAAATTGTTAGCCTTTTAAAAAATCTTAACAGCTGATAAATTGAACATTGTAAATGCTTTCTGTTTTACAGTGATAACAAGTAACAGCTACAGTCCAAGATCATCACATCAATACTCACCGCAGCTATATCCTTCCAAGTTAGTTTGCATGCATATCCTAATATTTTATTTGTATATCAGTACTCGGTTTAAATATTGGTTTAAATTTTGAAACTACATTGGGTTTGCATAAAATGCAATGTTATATGGAGATTTGCACTTTGGCTCAGTTTAAACTCATTTCTTGCTAGGTTAGATGCCGTTGATGTTAGAGTGATTTATTTATATGAAGAATCAAAGTTTTAAAATTCTGAGTTATGTGCACTGGCATCATTGTTTTCTGGATTTGTATACTCCAATCATTACTACCACAACTATTCAGAAAGCACACAAGCTTGGAGGATGATGAAATCCTGCTGACTGAATCTGGGGCGCATAGACTAGGGGAAGTAATGGTGTCAAGAATGGCACCATATTGTATATATCTCTAAATCTGGTTATGGTTAGGCATAGCCCTCTATTAATCTTATTTTTGTATCTTTTGCCCAATTGGATAATAGTTGTAAAAGATTTTGAGTTTCTTGTGTAAATTAACTACTCACACATCAATTTCCTCACTACTTAAGTGCATAGTAAAACCATTGCTATTCCCCAGGACATTTGATATCTAAGGACTGTGTTGCAGAATTTAAGGTCTTTATTATATTATTGTATGTACTTTATTGTTTTAATGTGCCTATATATAATTTATAGCCGTTTTAATTCATTATTGCATTTGTAGGTAATTTTATTGATAGAAATACATTAACCTGTATAGTAAAATAGATTACAACAGACTTAAATTACTTAATTTAGTTTAAATCATTTATTTTTCATTCATCTCATTTTTCATGACAAACACAGCTATGTTAGTCTTTGATGCATTAATTTTCAGAACCGTATCCCTTGCTATATCCTGCAGTCAATCTAGTATTTACTAGAAATTGTTCAATCTCGGCTAATAGCACAGCACCATCTCCATACAAACTTACTTCCATATTCAAGTCCCCAATCAATGCACCCCTAACATCACTATAGCCATCCTTTCCACATTTAATTTTTAAAAACCTTAACCAAATATTTGTTCTATTCAGTGTTGAGTAACAAAATAGCCAATTTGGAAAGGACTTTGGAGGGCTTCTAGTCCAGCCTCCTGCTTGGGCAGGAAACCCAATACCATTTCAGACAAATGATTGCCAGTATTTCTTCAGCACAATGTGTATTGTCATGCATGCATTACTTCAGTCATACGTTGTTGTTATCACATTGAACAACCAGCCTTCAACTCCATGTTTGGGTAATAAATTCCAAAATTCAAACCTTTACACCCTATCATATATTTTCTATATCTACAAACATCCAGTAAACTTTTTTTAATCTAATTTGGACTCATAGACCAAGTGGGCTGGAATAGTAAAGATTCATTCAATTTCCAAGTGTGGATCCACATATATTTTGAAATACCTCTTAAATCAACACTTGGACCCAAGTATTAACTTTTACCATTTATTAACACACTCATGCTTGTGTCATTTTCTCATTCAATTATAAATATAAAATTATACATTTCAGTTCCAACATTTGAGATGTTATTGTAAATTTCTTATAATTCTTAAAAATACAATTGCTAGTAATCCTTCACTTTAGTTACTATACATTCCTAGTTCTTACCTTTTACAGTCTAAAGCAGGGGTATCAAACTTGCAGCGTCATGTCGTCACATGACATATCATGACTTTTTTCCTCTTCACTAAACTGAGGGTGGGGTTAGCCAGCACAAGTTTGACATCCCTGGTCTAAAGCCTCATGCCCACAGTCAAAACAGCAATCCCAACTTATAAAAACAATAGAGCTTGCCTAATCTTGTTCCAAACACCAGTAAGAACAGATATGTCTTCGGTGCCTTATGAAAATCTAATAGATCTTGTTTTCTTGAGGGATACTGTTCCACAAGGCAGGTGCTTGCCATAGAGAAATCACGACTCTTAGGTTCAATAAGATACAATTGTTTGATAGAAGGCATATGGAGCATGCCCTTGTTGCTAAACTTGGTGGGTAGTAGCCAGACCCACAAATAACCTGGCTGTTATTTCATGTATGGTTTTATAGGTAATAACCAGCATTTTGAATTGCACTTAGAAGCCCACTGGAAGCCAGTGCAACTTGCAGAGAAATACTGTTATGTGTTATAATGAGAAATGCCAAAAGCTGCCCCTATCAGTGCATTCTGGATCAACTACAGCTTCCAAGAACTTTTCAAGTGCTATTCCATGTAGAACATGTTTCAGTAATCCACTGGAATTACTAAGGCATGATTGCTTGAATCAACAATCTGTATATTATCTTATATGACTGATTGTTTTTTCTCCCTTTCCTGCTGTTTAGGCCCTATCCACATATTCTTTCTACTCCAGCAGCTCAAACAATGTCTGCCTATGCCAGTCAGACCCAGTATTCAGGAATGCAACAACCAGCAGTGTATACAGCCTACTCACAGACTGGGCAACCTTACAGCCTACCCGCTTACGGTATTTAACTTCCAGTTGTTCTTTATTTTCTTATGAATATTTTTGGCATCATGGAATTTCTAAGCTTCCCCTCTCTGCTTCATTGTTAAGAATGAATTGAATATTAATTTCTTACACAGATTTGGGTGTAATGTTGCCGGGCATCAAGACAGAAAGTGGACTTTCACAAACACAATCACCATTGCAGACTGGGTGTCTTAGTTACAGCCCAGGGTTCTCCACACCACAGCCAGGCCAAGCACCATACTCATACCAAATGCCAGGTGAGTAATTCTTTGTAGATTTTTAATTTTCTTAAGATTCATACATTTCTTACATAATTGTTAAGTTTTGTGGATAAAATTTATTATTGGTCCGAGTCTTTTACATTAAAAAAAAGAAAGCTATGATGATCTGAAATTTTAGTTAGATAATTCAGTTGATATTTTTACACATTTAGTGTAACATTTAAAATTTATAGAAGAGTTATTTACCAAAATTATTAGAAATGTTCAAAAATATTCATTGATAGTAATAAATCATTGATTGATAATGAGAATAATAATGGCAATAATCATAACTAAAGCCTATATGAAATAGTTTTTGGGGATCCATATCTTGAGCGTATCTCTGTATAATTTGTGCATCTTTTAAAAATTCTTGGCCTGTAATACTATGCACAAAATTAATATTTTTAATATTTATGGCACTTTTATATTTATGTACTGCTGTACCCTGACAAAAAGCAGCTATAATGGGTTTTTAAATTTAAACTCTATTCAGTTCCCAAAAGTTTCAATAATAAAATGCTTGTAGATCCAGAGGTATTTGGGAAGGTATGGCAAGTGATAAAATACATATCACAGGGCAAACAGAACTTGTTAAATATAGTGTTATGACACAAGCATTAAAGCACAGACTTTATGTTATGACATCATCATGCATATTCTGTTACTTTGGTTTAGTGGTTGGGAATAGAAATGTGAGTAGGATGAACATGTCTCCACATTAGAACACTCTATATTGGAACATTAGATTCTGTTTTAACAGCATCAACAAGGATAAGCAACATTTTGGTGGTTGAAGATGGTACTGAAGATGGGAGGCTTATTGAGGCTGTAAAATGAGTAAAACCACATTACATTAAATATTCGTTCACTAAATTTACATAGTGTCCGAACTCATTTTTATGTGTAATAGGCAGTAAAAACATGTAGCAGCCAGTCATGATCAGTCATCCATACAACCAAGAGATGAGCTATAACCCACACGCGCCCAGTTCAACACCAGGTCTTCACCACCTGACAAAAGGCCAACAAGGATGAGGCCAATCTAACTTCAGGGGAATTAAGCAAAAACTCATCTTCTGGGCCCTGCCAGCTGACACTCCTCAGCTGATGGTACCCAGAGCATGTCCTTCCTGCCCAAAATCAAATCGGACCGGTAGAAACAACTTGGGAGAGATAATCCCTTATGTAACCCAGTCCTATGCCATGAAGAACTTTAAAGAAAGCCAATATACTCATGGGGCAGTGGTTCACATGTGCTGAGTAAATGGCATGAATACACCAGTTGAAACTTCCAGGAACAGCCCTACGCAAATTGCATTTCAGTAGTCCAATTTGCATGTCACAAGATGTAGTCAAGGCTGAGTTTAGAGAAGATTTTCCAGAGTTTTCTTTGTGGGTTTTTTAATAGTGATATGCCTGGTTCAGGGCTCACAATACAATTTTCATATGCTCATATACCAAAAAAAATGCCCATGGTTTAAAGCACCTTGGAGGAGAGAGATTACCAAAAACAATAAAATGAGATTCTACACAACCCAAGACAACAGGTTTCTCAGCCTTAGCTGTTAAATATTTGAAGACATCTTTTTGCTGTCTTCACCATGATTCTACTCCTTAGCTATTTATGTTGAGAATGTTGGAGAGTTATGAGCTACTCTCTGTTTGATAATGATATGGCCATCTTAAATATGGTCATTTCGTGGACTAGAAGTTCTCTTAATCCTTGAAACTACATTAAACATCCTGTACCTCCCAAACTATTATCAATGTATTTTGCGAGTAGTTTGCAACAGCTGTATTAAAGAAAAGGAAAGTCTGGGGATCAAGAAAGGACAAGCTTTGAAATGGAGTAGATTTGCTGATACATAAATGTCTGTTTTCAGTGTTTCTGTGAAGCTTGATAGCAAGCTGTTTATGAAAGATGAATATGTGGAATATATAAAAGCAATTACAAATATTATTGATAGCTTGTTCAATTTTTAAACTTCATGTTCTTTACAAATAATACTATACTAAGCTATAGTTAAGTATATCAAATTTTCTTTAAAAAAAATTGAGGTGAGATAAGTGCATATTCTAATTATATACTCTTAATTTTCATCTGAAAATTTCATTTCTTATATGTATGAATTTTGAATAATGTATTGCTTAGCTCTTATAGGGAATTATTCTTTTAACTCTAGGTTCTAGTTTTACACCATCCTCCACTATTTATGCAAACAATTCAGTATCAAATTCTACAAACTTCAATAGTTCACAACAGGTATGATTTTTTTTGTCTATAAAGCACAAACTTGATTTGGCAATTGATTTGGACAAGACTGTTGTCCTATTTCTATCTAGGTTAAAAATGATGTAGTTTTAAAGGTATTAGTCTTCATTAAAATATTGTTTGTAACATTCTAGGATTATCCATCATATGCAGCTTTCAGCCAAAATCAATATCCACAGTATTATTCAACATCAACATACGGAGCATACATGACGTCAAATAACACCACAGATGGTACCTCTTCATCCTCATCAACATACCAGCTCCAAGAATCCCTTCCAGGTCTTACTACCCAACCAGGTACCATTCATTGATTTTTATTCCAGTCATTTAGAATCACGGTATAGATTCATGTGAACATTAATTGTAGCTAAGTGTACCTAAGTGCATGAAAACAGACTCCGGTATAAATTTGACAAATCTCATCCAGTCTTAATCAGCAAAAATCCATTAAGCACGAATCAACTCTTTAGTACCCAACAAGATATCAAAAGATAAAAGGTTTGGGAGTAACAAAAAATAAGAAAACTGCATTAATCATCCTCGCCAAAGGCCTACATGACAAGTCATATTTGGAGGGCTCTTCAAAATGCCAGAAGGATGGGAATTAGTCAGATATTGGGGAAATTGCAAAATCCCATGTAGAACACATTGAAGTAGTCAAGCCATGAAGTGATCAGAGCTTGAGGGGCTATTTGAAGTGTTCCTCCGTCCCTCATCCCAATCCATGAAAGGGTAGAGCCAGTGCTCAGATGAAGCAGGACAAAGGCCCTCTTGGATACAGCTGTTTATCAAGCAGGAGCTATGAGTCCAGAAAACTCCCAAACTGTATATCACCATTGAATGGAAGTGCCACCCCATTCAAGATCAAAGGGGAAATGTCTTCAGATCTGGACAGTATTAACAGCCTCAGCCATTCCAGTTTGAGAAGAATTTCTGATTTAATATTATCTCTGTAGAGCCTCTGTGGTGCAGTGTTTAGCGTGCAGTACTGCAAGCTACTTCTGCAGCTAGCTGCCTATAATTTGGCAGTTCGAATCCCACCAGGCTCAAGGTTGACTCAGCCTTCCATCCTTCCAAGGTGGTTAAAATGAGGACCCAAATTGTTGGGGGCATTATGCTGGCTTTGTAAACCACTTAGAGAGGGCTGTAAAGCACTATAAAGCGGCATATAAGTCTAAATGCTATTGCTATTGCTATCTCAAAGATTTGCATCCAGAAATGTACCATATAACTATTTTGTAGCTGCTGCTACTGATAAACTCTAATGTATTTTACCCTGCTAGTTTCCAGGTCTTCTGGTAATAGAGTATAAAGCTCATAGAAGATACACCATCTGGGGAAGAACTCATCAAATAGAATACAAAGTCAGGGAGTCTTAATTTGCAATCTGCTCTTCAGAAAAGAGTTAATGCTGAACTGTCTGCATTTGTTACTCTCTTAGACTATAAAGTTAAAAAGTAAGGTTACTCATAGATAGAAATCATTTACTATGTTGTGGTAGACATTTTCAATCTGAATACTTTCTCTATTTCTGCACAATAGAGTGTTACGTTTCATTCATATCTGTAATGCTAAAAACTATTTCTTGGTGGCCTTCGCATCTGCTCCTAGAGTTTCAGAGATGGGAGTTCCTTTGGTAAACAAGTGTTTGGGCATGTTCCACTTAGTTCTTGACCTTTAGGAAGTAGGTATTGCATAATATTTGAAAGACGAAATGTTAAAGGACCCCTATCCTGGAACAGAACTGTACATCCTATAGTATGGAAAATTGATTGATTGATTTAAATTTGTTTCTAATTTAAAAGATAAGACTGCTCAGATATGGTTATATGAGAGATTATACTCCTACGATATCCTCTAACGCTTGCCTTTAAATTTGTTTATGCAATCTTTGTAGTTTGGCAAATACTCGTAGTTAAAGAAGGTGAGGAATTTCAATAAGCAGATTATGTTCATTCCTCTTGAATAATTAGGGATTTACAGATAATCCAAATTGTCCATTTAAAGCTTTAGGAGCAGAGGTGGTATTCAGCAGGTTCTGACCAGTTCTGGAGAACCAGTAGCAGAAATTTGGAGTAGTTCGGAGAACCGGCAAATACCACCTCTGACTGGAGATTTTATGGTATCCTTCCCCTACCATGCCCACCAAGCCACGTCCACAGAACTGGTAGTAAAAAAATTTGAATCCCACCACTGTGTAGGAGTACCTTATTTAAACTATAAAATTGAATGAGGAATACTTTGTTTTTTGATAAGTGTTTGTTTGTTTATTTTACAGGAGAGTTTGATGCTGTGCAGAGCCCTTCAACTCCAATCAAAGATCTTGATGAAAGAACGTGTAGGAGTTCTGGGTCAAAATCAAGGGGCAGAGGGAGGAAAAATAACCCATCTCCTCCTCCTGATAGTGACTTGGAGGTACATTCTTTTAAATTAATAGCAATATGAAGGTCAAAAGTAATCCATTTGAGGGAGGGAGGGAGGGAGGAAGGGAGAGAGAATGAATACATATTAATAGAAAATGCTGTTCACTCAAAATTAGATTAAATACTGTATAAGAATTTTTAAAACATTATTTCCATAAAGTTGCTACTTGATAACATTTTCTTTTTTCCCTCGTAATGCCTACTCTTGGAGTGTAATTGAAGTATGAGAAGCCAGGGAATCTACAGATCTCTATCTCAAGCTTGAAACCTCTCTATTTCAAGCTTGAAATAGTTTGAGCACTTCGAATGTCCACCCTGAATAAATTCCCTGACACATTCTTCTCCTTTCAAACAATTATTAAAGTTTAAAATATCTTTTATTGGATTGAAAACAGATAGAAAACTTTTTTCTTCCTGGTGCTAAAAGATAACAGGCAAATTACGAAGTACATCTGTATGGGATGTATTATTAAGGAGTTTGTGTATGTATGTATGTGTGATTTCACAGAATAGTATATTTGATCATTTGTTAAAAAGCATAATTGCCTTCTTTAATATGACCATGACAATTTATCATAAATGAAAAAAATACGTTGTAAAAATTAAAATAACTGTTTGATATTTCTACCTAACAAAGCTCTTTGAAAGTGGGACACAAAGAAGAAATTTAGAATGTGTATATTCAATCTCTATTTTTGGCTTGATAATTCAAATATAAAAAAGCAGCGAGAGGACTGGGCAGTGCTCTGCAGTTAAAAAGATGCTTTGGAGTGTAGTTCAGTATTCATGTATCACCTCTCTGCAGCTCCTTAAAGCATCTGCAACTTTTTCTGGAACTATACAGCTGCCTTTTGTTTTAGTAGCATCTTTCTTGACTTGAAGTACAGAATCATAACAACCTCCCCCCCCCCCCCAAGTCTGTTCGGGGCTATGCATATTTCTGGATAGCTGCCTCTAGTTCTTGTGTTATTTGTATATATTGATTTGTTGATTCTTTTGTTTTCAGCGTGTATTTGTTTGGGATTTGGATGAAACTATCATTGTCTTCCATTCGCTTCTTACAGGATCTTATGCACAGAAATATGGAAAGGTATGTGACTAGCGCTTTTATTGTACCTAATTATTGTGCAGTACAATAATTTATTTGCTAAGTTGAAAGTCATTGAATCATCCCCTTAGTATTTAGCAGTATTTCTGGTACATAAAAAAATTTGATTTTAATAGTCCTAAACAGAATTTTTTTCATTCAGACTTTACTTCAGTATTCACTAAGTTTGATTGCAATTGATACTATTTAGATTAATTACATAAAAATCAAGTAATATAACTTCACATACATGATACACATTTCATTTTAATGGACACAATTCCCTATATCTCCCACTCCTAGCCCATTAAATACAGGATTACTCCCACTCCTAGCCCATTAAATACAGGATTGCTTTAACTGGATACTTAGTAACACTTTGTCCCATTGTTCTTATAACTTCTCAAGGCTTTGCTGGTTTTTTTTTTTACTACAATCAGCTTCCTTTTCTTTATTTTACTAGCATTTAGGTGTCAGTCTGAACACTGCTATTGAAATATTTTGTGATTGATTGAGAAAATACTCAAATCACTACATAACTTCTGCTTTTAACAAGAAGTTACAGTAAAATAATCAGTGATTTAAAAACATGTTTAATAAGAGGAAGGAAGGGAAGGAAGGAAGGAAGGGAGGGAGGGAGGGAGGGAGGGAGGGAGGGAGGAAGAAAGGAAGGAAGGAAGGAAGGAAGGAAGGAAGGAAGGAAAGGATTCCAAACACTTTCCAAACAGCCTGGTGCATTCACAACCCAACAAAAACTTAACACAGATTGTAATAGCTAAACAATTTATGGAGATTTGGTACAATAAAAAAGGAAATGTTAACATATGAAAAGCGCCATTTTATGCTTAGGTACAAACTATATCCAATATGATTGTTGCTTTATTTAATATTTCCCACAAAACAATTTGGAAATCAAATTGGTACCAAATTCTCCTTAAAAAATCTTTTCTTCACTTCTGTTGCTCTAAACAAGTTTTGATTCTCTTCTGATATCTTTGCATGACTTTCAAATTTTGGCATAGCTTTTAACATAGCTCAGGCTTCCTTCTCAGCCTCCTGAGATCTTTGAGTATTTGTCTCTTAAGGGACATTCTAGTAGAGATGGCCCAATCCAGCACAGAAGTCAACAGACAGACTGTCTGGCTCCAATTTGTGCCAACTGCTAATGCAGCCAAAGCATTTGTATTTTGATATAGGGAAGTGTTATAGTTGATCTTATCTCTCTTGCAATGTTGGCAATCTCTGGATAAGGCCCATATTCCCATGAGCCAATAACCTGAGAGGGCTTTTCCATATATCTATAGTAGCAATACCTGCAAGAAAAGTCAAAGCAGATTAACACAGAACCATCCCTGTTGGATTTTGAGTAATTTGACAGTAGTACGTTATTAAAATGATGATTTCTTTACTATCTCTTAATGTCCTTTTATAATATGTTTAAAAATAATTGCTCACATTTCATTTTTTATGTATGGGTAAATGGATGGAATTCATCTCATGCTTGATTAATAAATTACTTTGGAAAAAAAGCTGCACAATTTGCTACAGAAATACAGTATATTCTGTAATTTCTAGATTGGAGAATTGACATGAATTTGATACAATGAGATTAATATTGATTATATTTGATATAATGAGCTTAAATATTCAAAGAAGTAAAATGGTACTTAACAGTTAATTTACTTTAAACTTATATTAATGTAAAACTAAATATTTTATTTAGTTAATTATCTGTAGCTAACCTTTATTATTTTTACAAATAACTCAAGATAGTGCATATATCCAACACAACTTCCTCCTCCTATTTTTCCCAAAACAACAATCCTTTCAGATGAGTTGGCTGAGAAAGTGACTGGCCCAAGGTCACCTAGTTGGGTTTCACGGCTAAGGCAGAACTAGAATTCACAGCCACCTGGTTTCTAGCGTGGTATGTTAACTGCTGAACAAAACTGACTTTCTTTGAAAAATATTATTTTCTCAAATGAAATATTCTTTGTTGGTATGAAACTTCCAAGAGATAACTCAGTTGTGGGGGAGGGGTGTGTGGAATTGATTGACCTTTCAGATTGAATTTTCAGATGCAGATCATAAATTCAGGGCCTTCAGATAGAGTATAGAAAGGAAACTCTACTGGAGTAATGTGATCTGTTTCTTCTGCTTCACTCTTCTTGAATTTGATTAGGTTGGAGAGAAAAAAGAGAAACTTAAATTTATTGCACTGTTGTTTTTTAATCACCTTGCTCTTATGTCTCTCTGACAAATTCTCTATTTGTCCTGTGGACCTGAGATAGTATGCTTGCTGGTAGATTATGTACTGTATATTTAAGAGTATTTTTAATTGGCATTGTATATTATATGTGCAATAGTGAATATATATATGTGTGTGTTTTCTTAAGTTTTTGCGGGTATTTATATGTATGCTATTCAGCTTTGTTCGGGTATTTTCCCACGTCATTGTAGTTGTGCTTTTAAAGTTGTAGCAACATTTCAGCAGAATCTCATCTGCCATCATCAGGCTTTTGAATTGGGTTAGACAGACGAACAGATTTCTCAGATTTGTTTTTTAAAAAATTGTTGGACAATCAGCATATAACACATTATTCCAAAATGTCACTAATTTTTAAAAATTATTTTTATTGAACTATGATTAACAAGCATCATCATGTAATTAAAATAACATAAATCCAATATGCATAGAGAAAAGATATAGAAAATGCAAACAAATGTAAACAGAATGTACTATACATGTACAAATTTGCCTTATATATTATATTATAATCGATTACTGTTGAGGTAAACCATAAAAATCCATCCAAATTTGATAAAACTGTGATTCCTTCCTCTGATTACTCATTGTTTTTAAATTTGTTTTTAATGCAGCAATTGAAATTTTTTTGTTAATCCACATCTCAATTGTTATGTAATCGATTTTGCAATAAAATTAAGCAATTATTATTTTAACTTTTAAATAGATAAAAATGTTCATTTTGGTTGTTCTAGAAGAAGAATAACACTAACATTTAAAAGAGAAAGGAATAATTTATAAAATGTATTGCTGTGGAACCTTTGAAGATACTTTACTGTATACTTTGCAGTGTCTCTCCTCCTTGCTATTTTCATCCACCTTTGCCTTCAAATGAATTTGCTGGACACATTTATGATGTCTCCCTATTGTAGGCTAAATTAAATACTTCATCAAGTTGAACCTTGAATTTCAAATCAATTTGAATTGAGTCTTGTTGCCTTTAGTCTTTAATTGCAAATAGGAATAGAATGTTGATACCTATATGTCAGATCAGATCTTGACTAATTTGTGTACCTCTTATTTTTATTGGAATATTATCACTCTCAGCCGGTCTTCTGAAAGCTCACAGATTTGCACACAAACCACCATACAACAGCAGAAAGAAGGTTTCAAGGTGTTTAATGCCAAACAACAAACTTCCCATCTAGCAAGAACGGCATTACAATGCCGTTCTAGATTAGCACTGGAAGCTTCTGCCTTCCAATGTTATTTAAAGGTATAAACACACCCACCTAAACGCTCCTATCTCCTGTACTCGCCCCAAATTAGCCCCTTAATTACCCTCTAGGTCACCATCTGGTTATACCTAATATGTCCATTGTTTCCCATCTCTGCAATCTATCTTTTGCCTATGAATCCTACCTACTCGCAAGTAAACTATATACCCAGATTCTCCTCCCCCATCATCCATTGCAGCACTACAGTTGATTCCAAAAGCCACAAAAGGACGGGGGGGTTCCCGGATTCCCCTCTCGTCACCGTCGACATCCCACTCCACCGACGATGCATTTGATGCAGCTAAACAATCCTGGAAGTATATAGTGTCAAGCTTCAGCGGCTCTTGCAAACGTGCTGACGGGCTCAGTTTATCTATCAGCACTAACGGAGCCCAACAATCACTTTATCTACAGAAGAAGTAATAACCCACTCTGTTCAATTTGTTATAGGATGTTATTACCAATCAAATATTTACCCTGGTACATGTATTCTTTCTGCTGTTTCATTTTAATCACAATGCTATTCCTGGCTTTTTTGTTCTATTAACCAGATGGTTATCTTTTTTACTCTGGTCACTTACTACATAGATTTTTTTTAAATTAATCTTTGTTTCACATTCCCTCTATTTGTATTTCCAAAATAATATATTTTTTAAATAGTTCCTAGGGAATATCCTTCTGTAACTTCTTCCCCTTTCATAGCAGTCTAGGAAGTTGTTTTTGGCCCAGGGCCGCCATTCAGGCAGGTGAGGGGTGGCCAGCTGGGACATGTGCGCATGGGCATCAACAGCCACACCAGACTGCTTTCCTGGCAGGGAGGAGCCGCCAGCTGAAACAGCATTCCAGATGCACGCCTGCATCACATGGATCCTGCATCCATGGAGTTACTGGCTGGCTAGCGGAGACGCAGACTTTACCCAGCTGATTGTTGGCTTGTGAAGGGAACAGCTGATTGTCAGATCATGGAAGAACAGCTGAATGTCAGATGGCGGGAAAACAGCTGATTGTCATATTGTGGCTGGAAGCAAGAGGCTGGGTGTGATAAGCCAGGATGGGCGGCTGGGGGCATGGTTGGACTACGTCGGCCGTATTGGCAGCAAGCAATCAGTGGGACGGGAGAGAAGTAACATGGGGCAGTGGAGCACAATGTAAGGAGTGGTGAAGTAACCATGGTAGCACAAACTTTGATTCCTTTCTAGTTGGTCGCTTTGTGCCGGGTCCACGTTCCCAGATAAACATTATCACATGTGTTGCTGTGTTGCTGTCTTTTCTTTACATGGGACACCAGAACGTGACAGTTGTATTCTTCCAGTTGTGTGCAGCTGTGCTTTCTTATTTTGTATTTAATATATTTCCATTCTGCTCATCATTATAAAATATAACAATAATATTGCAAGATAAAAGTAATTCCTTAAAAAGGAAAGACGATAATGTGTTGGTACCTGGAAAGAGGCTATAAAAAAGGTATCTTTTTTTTTCAAAGATGTGGGATGGATAGGAAAGGTTCACATCCATAATTCAGCAAGTAGCAGTCCATACTGTATGACACACAGAGCAGGATTTTTCCTCTCCCCTCAAAGAGTATAGTAACCACAAAGATGATGTAATTGACTATGTTCTTCAGTGTAACTTGATCTGGGACTTTGAGCCACAAAATTCTATCAGTAACCTAGCTGCCACATTCTTCCCTAATTTTAGCTTCCAGAGCTTTCCAAGGGCAGCTCCCCACTGAATGCATTACAGTAATCCAATCTGAAAGTATTGATCATTCTTTTAAACTAAAAGCAGCATTTTATTATTTAAAAAGAAGAAACAGCACAGCAAACATGATGTGAAAAGCTTACTATTCAGTTTTTGCATACCTACTTAAAACTTAATACCACTGAAGAAAGAACAGAATAGAATAGTTTATTGGCCAAGTGTGATTGGACACACAAGGAATTTGTCTCCGGGGAATAAGCTCTTAGTGTATATGCAAGCAACAAGTGATGAAGGATTATTTTCATAGGTAAGTGCCATAAGCATTTCCCTTATTTTGTTTATCTACTCAAAACAGTGAAAAAGGATAGTGAGAACAATTAATCAGGGAATTACCTCCAGAATCTGTGGGTCTCTATCATTAGAGATTTTTAAGAAGCAATTGGACAGCAATTTGTCTAAAATAATAGTCTCCTGCTTGATCAGAGTTGATCAACTCTGTTATTCTGCTAAAACTATTTCTTTTTTTTAATAAACAGATTGAATTGGGTATTGGGTGAACTAGATGATAACCATACCATCAAGGATCTATGTAGATTAGTTGTTAGAAAGGAGTTGATTCTTGCCCAATTAAGCTTTGCATTTATTATATAATCCTTTAATGCATCTTCATATTGTAGTCTTAATCTTGTTCCTCTATATTTGATTGATTTAATCCTGCCTTTATTATTTTTACAAATAACTCAATGCAGTGAAAATATCTAATATATCTTCCCCCTATCTTCCCTACAACAACAATCCTGTGAGATGTGTTGGACTGAAAGTGAGTGACTGGCCCAAGTTCACTGGCTGGCTTTCATGGCTAAGGTAGAACTTGAAATCAAGGTCTCTCATTTTCTAGCCTGGTGCCTCAACCACTAGACAAAATTGGCTCCATATACTGTATGCATTTATATCATGTTTATACAATAAAGTACATTTATTGTTCTTGGACTTCTTTTATCATATGTTCATATAAAATACTGGTGTTGAAATAAATTAATTTTGAAATAACAAGATTTATTGCATTTGATCTAAATTGTTATGTTTTCATTGTTCTGTCTCAACGTATTAGTAAACATTTTATTATTGAGAGCCATTTTGAGTTGAATTTACTTGTGGCCAAATTAGCATGCAAATAGTAAATCAATATAGATTCTCCTTGCTAGTTTCCCACTTCTGGGAGGATAAACTAAAGGACCTGCTGCTCTTTTGCTGTAAGCAAATTAAGCAGATAAACAGCAGGTTTGAATGTTGGGATGTGGAGACACTAGTCTAAAGACCCATTTCTTTTCTTAGATGGTGAAAACAAGGACAAGGTTCAAGAATAGTCACAGCAAGACTGTATTCCTTGTATTCCTCTCCATTATTAATGTAAATCAGGGGTGTCAAACTCGCATCGTCACTGTGTCATCACGTGATGTATCACGACTTTTTTCTCCTTTGCTAAACTGGGCATGGCCTGCATGTGATGGATCCGCCCCACTGGCCACCAGTTTAACACCCCTGATGTAAACCATTGGGGTGGTCATGGCTAAGTAAGTCGAATCAAAACGTCAGTAGGGTCTAATGATTACTTTCTTCTATAAGGGTTTGAAATTGCATTGGCATTACTCTCTCAAACATCTTCCTATAGGAGATTGTGTTAGTTGGTCACTGTAGGACTATCAGATTAGGACACAAAAATCCAGGTGTCTAAAAGATGATAGCAAAGAATTAAAACTTTTTTTCTGTCATTTAGTGGTCATCTTGATTTTTTTCAGCCTAGATCTAGTAAATAATTAAGAACTCCAAAAAGTACTGTGACTTTTTTGAAGTAGCTCTCTCAAACATATATCCCTCCATGCAGTATACAAGGGGCCCATATGCTAACCACCTTATTAAAAGGAATCAGGTGTGAAGTTCAGAGTTTTAAAAAACATTCAAATAAAATAGATATATCCCATTGATTGTCTTTGCCTTGTCCTCAGATTTTCAATAAGTGAAATAAATTTAACAAAACTGAACTAGATGGCATCCACTTCGTACTTGCACTAACAGAAGCATCCAGTTTAGCAAATATTAGCCCCTTATTTTTCATACTCTAGGCCAGTGGTGGCTAACCTTTTTGGGCTCCTGTGCCAAAAATTGTGCTCGCGCACCCGCTCACGTGCCAGCACCTAGAAGGCAATGTGTGTGCCCCCCCCCATGCCCCCTCTGCATGCACGCACAATCCCCCGCCACCACCCCCTTACCTGCACTGTGCCTCCCTGTGGTTTTTCAGCCTCCCAGAGGCTTGAGGACAGCTTCTACAGCCTTTGCAGGTCGAAAAATAGTCCATTTCATCACTTCCGGTATTACAGGAAGTGATGAAATGGGCCTATTTTTCGGCCTGCAAAGACTGCAGAAGCTGTCCTCAAGCTCTGGGAGGCCGAAAATCAGCTGGGAGCTGCGCGCATGCACAGTAAGGTAAGTTTGTCTGCGGCTCGCGTGCTAGCACAAATGGCTTTCCGTGCCACCTGTGGCATGTGTGCCATAGGTTCGCCATCATGGCTCTAGGCAGAATGCTGTGATCACACTACTTGAAATCCAGTTCTTCATTGTGTCTGATGATCCAAGGGGGAACACAAAGGGAAGCCACTACATCTTTCCTTTAAGGTGTTTTACCTTTTATCACTTTATTTTCACACACCTTAACAAAAGTTTATGGCCTCCATGCTCCCAACTCAAATTCAATTTTCCTGTTGTGTCATTAGTGATTTCCCATTATATTAGAATATTATTTTTCCTCTTGCTGGTTATATATCATTACCAAGGGATGGGGTTACAAACTGGAAGTTTTTTTCTGCACTGAGGATGTAATTCTTGGATAAGCTCTTTAATTTGGATTTTAAAAGTATTTTGTTTCATAGCAATATTTTAATAGTCACAGTAATATTTTAGTTACAACAATTAGATTGTAACTATTATGTAATTGCTCTATCTTAGGTTAACCATGATATACATTTTTAAATGCCTGTTTTCACTACCTTAACATTCTTTCCAGTTACTTAAGTTTCAAGATTTTGATAGTAAGAATTTCTGCTTCAAGTGTAACATTACACTCCACAAAGAAAACACCTATTTCATTCTCATGTAGAATTCTTATTAATTTATTGTGCAATTATTTGCAGTTTTTTATTTTTCTATTATATATGTCTATTGTACAAAGTAAACTTTGTATTGACCATTACATGGTACTGAGAATATGTACCTTTTCTGTTCTCTCCAAACCAATAAGGATCCACCTGTAGCAGTGACTCTTGGACTTCGCATGGAAGAAATGATTTTTAATCTTGCTGATACTCATTTATTTTTCAATGATTTAGAGGTATGTATAAAATATATATTACAACACCTATATCCAATAATCTCTATTTCTTCCAATTGTTTGTAGCCAGAAATAGAAAGTGAACCAGGTTAACTATATCATTTTCCCAGATATTTTTTAATATAGTCAGATTGGCAAAATATGGACATCATTAACTAGATTATGTTGCTATTAACTTTAAAAAGAGAAGCAGGTCTATTTGGAAAATTCCATTAGATTTAACTTTCCATTGTTCTACTATAGGATATGATAAGAATTAAAAAGAAGCCTCTTGCTTTCTCATTTTCATCCTAAGACATTAAAATAGATGGGCTAATAGTGTATGCTCAGTTCTACTATCACCCAACCTACAAATATATTTGCCAAGGGATGGTGTTAAAAAGGAATAAAGAACTTTTGAAACTTCCCCAGCAAACAATAGGAGCAACATCTATTCATGGTTTTTGCAGCCTGTCCTATCTCAACATATAGTTCCAATTCCTAAATCTAACAAAAATAGCTACTGATAGCTCAGAAACAAAACAAGAAGAGGTGAAAGGACAGGCATTTCTCATTATTACCTTAAACATGTATTTTCACTTGCTCATAAAAAATATCAGAATCCTGACATTCAGGGTATTCGTCTTTTGATCAGGGAACATTCTGTACCCTAGCCTCCTTCCTGTAAATTTTAATTAATACAGGAAAACATTCTGACTTTCAATGAGTGTTGAACTTAGAAAGATGCACAAGAGCACTGTACAAAGAACAGTGTCTAGACTCAGTTCCACTTTTAGGCAAAATAAAATTTCCATGCTATTGTTCCTTAATGTTACAGAATTTTGCATTGGGATAGTTTTATAATGAATTTTAAGAAAACATTTCAATGATTAGATTTGCTAAAGTTATATTTACATGTTGGATTGATAAGTCCAATTTTATTTTCCTTATCTCTTTAAATTATATAAACAGTTGGCCTGCATTGTATCGTTATTGTCAAGGAAATCTTTTCTCTTATATTTGGCAGTTAATCTATACCAAATTTGTTGTTATCTGTCAGATAAAGATGAATAGAATTTGTTCTTCACCCTAAATTCTGTAACTGCTAAGATCTGCATAATAGAGTTTTTGTTTTTACTAGCAGTGAGTCATTGTTTTTATTGGATAATGAAGTTACTGATATTTCCAAAATGGTTTTTTTTGTGTGTGTGGGTCAACTGTAGGTTTTATACTTCTTAGTAAAAATGTCAAGTTCTGAAGAATTCTTTGGTAAGAAACTAGTTGTACTGAGACATAATTTAATTTAATGTTATAGCAGTCAAAATCATTTTGCACATGAATTTGTAAACGCTCAGTAATGGAAAATATATTTTATCTTTCTTAGTTTTGAACTTGCACAGCCAGTGGCCCACTGTGACTTGAGTATAGCCAGTTCTGTAGCTGTTTTAAAAGGTATTTTACCTTAAATTAACATTAACAGAGAGCTTCCTTACAACACAATTTCTACCTCATTTCTATTATAACCACATAGCAGTATTCTGATATTATGCAAGCAGATTTTAAATTTCCACTGGGAATGGGAGGGAATTAATTTAGGTTGATGTCCTTCAAATCTTTCATTATACATGAATTGATTTATGTATAGTTAGCCTAAAATCTTAACAGGCTTGGGATTTAGCATAAATAACTATATAATTTTTCAATAATAATTCTGAAAACAGTATAGAGCACAAAACACTATTTTGTGCCTCAAAGTATGTAATAGGAAATGACAAAATAATAAAAAGGGTGTACCACATAAGTCAGAGAAATAAATAAGCCACATTTATATCATATTTCCAGATTATAATTGGATTTTTAAAAGAAAGAGAACAGCAGACAAAGTAGATGTCCCAATTTTAAATAATATTTTTATAATATTTTTTAAAAATGAAAAAAAAATACATGAAAACAAAAGGCCCATGAATCATTCATGAAAGACAGCTTGATAATCCATTTACGAATACCTTCAACTGGGATTCACATCAAGGATTTGACTTACTTAAATATATTCTAGCTAGACTGAAACACCCCTGTAAAATCTTATGTATTAATAGCCATGTTTCTGCTAGTTTGCCTATTTACTGTTTCCTCCTAAATTGCTTTCCTAGTACTAGGAAGAGACATGAGAAATTAAAAGGGGCAGAATGCTTTTTTTGTTTGTATCCAAAATCTTTGCCTTTTTGCTACATGGAGATTAACAGCAAGATTTTTTTGTCCCTAGGAAGTACAAAGGCAAAGGAAAGTTTGAAATGTCTTGGTGGCATCACTCATCAATCATTTCCATCCCTTTCATCACTGCTTGCATGCTACACCATACTGTAAATTTGAGCCAAGGGTAAAGTGGATGTTCAAAACTGCTCTATAATAGTGTAGAGTTGAACAATAGAAAATGGACTAACAGAGAAAAACAAATGAGATCACATGAAGTAACGTCAGGCAGATCAGCAAAAAACAATTAGGAATAAGCAAAATAATCAGTCTAGCATAAGAGCAGTAAACATTGCAAGGATCTCAGAAAGACAAACCTGGGACAAAGACTCACTTTGCAAGAGCTTTCTTTTCAAAGTTTAAGTTTCCATTATAATGGAGGACCCAGATTGTTGTGGGGAATATGTTGACTCTGTGAAATGGTTGTATTATTATTATTATTATTATTATTATTATTATTATTATTATTATTATTATTATTATTATTATTATTATTATTATTATTATTATTCCTTAACAAGGTGGTGAAGCAGTCTCCTGTGTAACTCTTTAATAATAGTTCTACTCTGGATCGTGTGATTGATAGTTAAGAACTGAGAATTATGCAATTGCCAATATTCTAACACAATGCTCAGCCTCCTCTTCCATAGGGATCCATTGTGAACTTTTGTTTTTCTGTAGTGCCTGACCCATTTTTGAATTTGATTATTTATTGTAGCACCCTGACACCAAATTTGGTTTCATGCTTCTAAGCCTTTGGAAAGTTACTCTGCTGATGGAAGGACCAGATACCTTTGCATAATTTATGTCCAACATTCCTTATGGGTCTCAAAGAATTAAAAGTGGGTTCAGCTAGATAGAATGAAAAGCAATGAGGTAAACAGTTACAATGGAAACAAATGCCAGAGAAAGAAAAGAATAGGAAGAAGAAACCAAGGAAAGAACATCAAACCTACTTTGATTGGAAAGTGTGATCTGGAATGTAATCAACAATGTATTTGTTGGAAATCTGTGATCTATAATCTATCTAACTCTACTGGGATAGGAAAGGAATGTCATTAAACTAAACTATTAAACTATTTCACATATTCTCAATTCAAATGGAACATTTAACAAAGTAGCAACAGGAACATGACCATTGGCGAGATATGTGGTCTGAAATTCCAAATTCATTCTGCTTTATGATGAATGGAAAATGAAATTATAATTCAAGATGAAATAGAATTGCAGATACCTACAAGTAAATAGAATAAAGCAGAAAAGAAATTAAAGATAGGAAGCAAGGGACTAAGATAACTAAGGGAAAAAGACTTTCGGTTAGGATTGTTCCTAATTTGACCACTTACATCTTCATGGCTATGGCCCAAATCTTCTGTTTCAGAATCTTTGTACTTTTATAAATTCTAGAAGAAAAGATGAGTTTTTAATAGAAAAGGGAGCGTTTATTCCACACTCAAATTGTGGAAGAAATTACAATTCCTCACAGGAATTTTTTCCCATATAACTTTTCTTTCATTCATTATTTAACTTTTATTTTGTAGTGCTCAGATTTTAAAAGACATCTTAATCTGATTTTTTTAAAAAAAAACCTATGCATTGATTATCCTACTGAAACTTTTGCATCATGGCCTTTTGTAAGAAATCAAGGTAATTAACAATAAAGTTTGCTGTGACATAATTGTTTAGACGCTGATACAAAAATACTTTCTAGAAACAGCAGGAAGAAACCATAAATGTAAAACAGTACAAATTCAGTAATAACTGTTAGAACCCAAAAACTTAGCTCTGATATTGACATTAAATAGCTATATTACATCACTGATGATGATTTTTTTTAATCAACTAGAGATGGAAAACTAGTTGTGCTCATGCATCAAGAAAGGACACCCAGCATCAGAGATATATGCCCTGATAATATCAAGCCATACTGCAGTGTCCTTTTTATAGCTTGTTCCTAGTAGCCTAAAAATTGCCTCTGGCCCATAATGAAGCAGTGCAAATGATATTGATTGACTGATTGATTGATTGATTTGATTTGTCAATCGCTTACAAGATAATAGGTATAAGTATAAACATGAGTAAGAATACAGGAAATCTGTACGAATAAATGGGGACAATAGGTCAGGGACGGTAGGCACAATTGTGCACTTATACAAGCCCCTTACAGACCTCTTAGGAATAGGGTGAGGTCAATAGTGGATAGTTTAAGGTTAAAGGAATGGGGGTTAGAGGAGGTAACAACAGAGTAAGGTAATGCATTCCAGGCATTGACCACTCTGTTGCTAAAGTTGTACTTTCTGCAATCAAGTTTGGAGCGGTTAACGTGACCTTCCCCTGAGTCAAAACAACTGAACAAGATATTGGTTGCTTTCCAAGCTCAGTTCACCACAGAAGACAGCATCAGATCCTAGATTTAGCCACATACAGGCTTTTTATCTAATCCCAATTGAGTATGTTTCTGGAGATGTTAGTATAGAGGAGGATTTCACCAAGTGGAAGAGGTTAATATAGAGAAGAAATCTTTCAGACATGCAATTCGGTTCTTTTAACAACTGCTTCAAGAACCAGCAATAGCATTTTATATGGGAAGACAGCATAGTTTTTCAGTAAAAGAGTTGTTCGTTTCCTTCATGCTTTCCCTTTTAACAGCCTGTCCGTCAAATTCTGGACAGGTTACAGTTCTAACTGCTCTAAAGAAAATTCTGTGCATCACTCCAGTTATTATTAAATTAAAATAAGTATCTCTGTGAGAAAGATTTGTTTTATCTCATGAGGGCACTGAGGTCATTGGTTATGACAATGATCAAATGTCACCATTATCGTTTTTGAAAATTGTCTTTGGTCTTATAAGCAAGACCAGAACTATTATAACCCTGAGTGCTCAAGTCCCAACTTAGTGAACCAGTAAACATGGGTATTATTATATTATGAATTTCACATAATCATTATTATATATGAGTAATTAACACTTATATTCAGAGTCTAAGACTGGTAGAAACTTAACAATTCAGGTCCTAACCAAGGGCCTAAGAATTAATAAAGTAGCATCTAAGAAAATAGATGCTATTTTCCAAGCAGGGTGATTTTTCTAATTGGGTGTTCAGGTCTGATAAATTCAATATTTTCAGATATGATTTCCACTGATAAAACCATGCACAATCAAGAATTAGTTGCAGTTTGATATATTTTTATTTAAAGTTATTTTTCTTTTAAAAGTCTATTTCTCAAACAGATAAATATGATTGCCTGCCAGGGCAGTCAACAATGGGACATGAAAAAATAGAGTTTGAAAGTTATACATGACTTCTTTTATTTATATAAATACATTGATGTGAAGTTCTGTTTATTGACATGGTCCTAATAATAACTTTTTATTTCTCATTTTGTGTTTTATATTGGGGCTTCTTGTGCAGGACAAGCAAACATAAATTTAAGTATTGTGTTAAAACTTGTAAATCTTAATTTGAGCAAAGAGGAATCATTCCTTTTGGTGTGTGTGTGTGTGTGTGTGTGTGTGTGTGTGCTCACTTACTACATGGAATTGTTGATAACCATAGCAATCTTTGAAGTATTGCAATATATCTAGGAATATACCAGTTGATCATATTGTGGTGGAAAAAAGAAATTATAGCTTTACCTTATGAAATTGTAAATGCTCATATTCTGCCATCTGCTGGCAATAAAGGTGGCAATCCTCATTTAGATTTTTCACATTAAAGCACCAATGTAAAACATTAAACAAGATATAGCTGCCCTATTCTAAAACATACTCTCTTACTAGGAATGTGATCAAGTACATATAGATGATGTCTCCTCCGATGACAATGGACAAGACCTAAGGTAAGATGTGCCTTGAAAAAAAAATGAAGCAATTTTAAATAAGTATGTATTTTTAGGAAGAAATAGTATTCACTTTTGCATATTTTGGGTGTTTGCAGTACCTACAGTTTTGCAACTGATGGCTTCCATGCAGCTGCAAGTAGTGCAAACCTTTGTCTGCCAACAGGTGTAAGAGGAGGAGTTGACTGGATGAGGAAGCTGGCATTCCGTTACAGAAGAGTCAAAGAATTATATAATACTTATAAAAACAATGTAGGAGGTAAGAGGGATTTTTTTCCTATTTGACATTAACATCAATCTTACAGTCTTCTGAAAATAATTATATTTTACATTACTGTTAAAATATAAGAACAAAATAACCATGGAGGGAATTGGAAATTTTGTGAAAAAAGTGGATGAAGAAAAAGGAGAAACAATGTGCAGTCTTTCATTAACAAGTTGAATACGGCATCCAATTTTGGTTAAAAGGTAAAGGGTTCCCCTCACACATATGTGCTAGTTGTTTCTGGCTCTAGGGGGTGGTGCTCATCTCCATTACAAAGACGAAGAGCCAACACTGTCCGAAGACGTCTCCGTGGTCATGTGACCAGCATGACTAAATGCCAAAGGCACACGGAGTGCTGTTACCTTCCCACCAAAGGGGTCCCTATTTTTCTACTTGCATTTTTACATGCTTTCAAACTGCTAGGTTGGCAAAAGCCAGTTTTGGTTACCATGTTACAAAAAAGATGTTGAGACTTTTGAAAAAGTTCAGAGAACAGCAACTATGGTGATTAAAGGCCTGAAGACTACAACATGAAGAACGGTTACAGGAACTGAGTATGACTAGTCTAGAGAAAAGAAGGACAAGGGGGGACATGATAGTAGTATACCAGTATTTGAGGAGGTGCCACAAAGAAGAAGAGATCAACTTATTTTCCAAAGCACCAGAAGGCAAGACAAGAAACGATGGAAACTAATGAAGGAGAGAAGCAACCTGGAATTAAGGAGAACCTACCTAAAGATGACAATAATTAACCAGTGGAACAGCTTGCTTTTAGAAGTTGTAGGTGCTTCATCATTGGGGCAAATGTCTATGGAAATTCTCAGTCATCCAGGTCATGGTTGTCCCAAGGTGCTTTTTCAAGAGGCAACTAGACTTTCTTGTTTTTCTTTGAAGACATTTTGCTTCTCATTCAGTAAGCTTCATCAGCTCTGACTAGATGGTGGGGAATGGAAGGATTTATATTCCTTGCAGACAGCTGGTCATTTACATTTTTTATAGACTCATTGAGGCCTCTTGGAGATTTATTGGTGTCCTCAGTGTCACCTGAGTAGTGCCTGCATCTTCATCATTGGAGGTTTTTAAGAAGAGACTGGACAGTCATTTGTCTCAAATTGTATATGTACTTGAGCAGGAGGTTAGAGTAGAAGACCTCCAAGATAACCTTCAGCTCTATTCTGAATGAAGTTTGGAGCTTAAATTGCTGGTTTCTTCAGCTCCCCTTGCATTTGTTCATTTAAATGACAAATAGTCATTTTTAGCTTTTCATCCCAAGTTAAAACAGTCCTCTGTGCCTTTGAAGAGAATCTTTGTAGAGAAATTGGTCTAGTATAGTTTTCTCCTTGATATTGTAGCTTTGTATATTCTGGATTTTCATTACAGATGTATCTCATTTTGTGACTGCTTTGTACAGTGACCATTTGCAGTTAAGTCAATGAAGAAAACATAATTTTATGACTAATCCTTGTGTGTATGACCTTCACAGGTCTGTAAAGCAAAGGAAAGATGAAGTAAGATCATAAGCACAATCGCAGTTTCATTTAGCAACCACTTTATTTTCATCAAGTTGCCAGACCCAATTGTGAATGCTAGATGAGGATTACCTATATTATTAATGTAGAGTAGCACTCAAAAGCATTATTCTTCACATGCACTCCAATGTAATATTTTAGATGTCACTTATGTGTTATGCATGTTTTAACTCAGCCACAGGGCTCAAGACTAAGTACAGATGCCAACCTAGAGGGTTGTGAAAGACAAAATCCACATTTCCTTAAGAAATTATATTTGGCATATTTTAGAGCAAGGCTGCGGCTATGCATAGGCATTGTATTAGACAACAGACACAACTCTTTTTCTGATTTAAAAATATCTAAGTTTAGGCAGAAAAGGGATATTAGAGGAGAAGAAAGGGAGAGGGCACATTTAGAATATGCATAGATTTAGAAAATCTCTATAACCAGTAGACAATCCCTTTTCAGCAAATCCAAAATCCTTTATGTTTTGGGGTGTTTCAGTTTCAAATAAAACAAACCTTGACAACTCCTTGAAGTGATATTATTGGATAAACAGAGCAAGGTGGAGTACCATCTCCTCAGCTCCTCCAGTGTAGCATACCTTACCAGTCCATCTTATCTCCTCATCTTCTAGTGCTTTCTTTTCCTTTCTCATCTCATCTCATCACTGTGACCACCATGGGATATCTCACTAGCTTTCTTGCCCCTTGTCTTCTGAAGGCCTGCTGTTTCCTCCTTTTAGCCACTATTATCATTGATATCCAAAATGATCATCACCCAGATGAAGCTCATCACGCAGATAAGCAGAGATTAACACTAAGATTAACATTAGACTAACAGTCAAGAAGCAAACAACATCCCAACCAAGGAGCGACCAAACAAGCTAACAATAAACAGCCCAAAGAAAGAACCACTAAGGCCACTCCTATCAATACTGACAATACCCACTCTCTAGTACTTACCTAGTTTGTTAAGGAAACGTCTGCAATAAAACAACCAGGCTCAGAGAGCAACAAGGACCCCTTATTGACATCCATGCATGACACAGCCTATCAGCCTCCTTGCTCATGAACTTTTCAGCATCTTCCCTTTCTCATTTCAACCATTATTAGCACCACTGCCAATCAATCCTGCATGTTATATCTCAAGGCTGATCCATACCCAGTTTTCTCATTAGCGTCCCACTCCTTTCTTCCCTTGGCATTCAGTACAATTGAACCCAACCAACCTGCTAGCCCATTCCTTGATCTTCCCAAGGCCTTTTCTTTTGTCCTTCCCCTCAGTCAGCCAGATTGTGTACCTGTTCCAAACTGCCCTAATCTCAATAGCAAGGATTGGCTTCCCATTCAAGATAGCCTCCTACAACACTGTCTTCCTTCAATTCACGTGCCTTCCCAAAGGGGCCATCAGTGGCCTCGGCTTTATCCTAATGTCCTACCCCAACTAGTGCATGGAACATCTTTCCCTATGATGTGAGGCTAGCCCCAGCCCTCCTATCCTTTGTAAGGCCCTAAACACCTGGCTCTGCCAGTTGACCTGGGCTCCCAATGGAGAAACAGCACAGTGGAGGTGGTTGATCAAGTAACAACAGACCCCACCTTCCCCCACTCTGCTACCACCCTCCCCATATGTCCTTTGATTTTAATCTTTGGTTTTAAGTGTTTATCCCAAAGGTGCTTTTCCAAAGGGCAACCGGACTTTCTTTGTTTTTCCTTAAAGATGTGTCTCTTCTTATCCAAGAAACTTCTTCAGTTCTTAATTTATTTATGTTTTAATGTAGATATATATTTTTATGACTATAAGCCATCCAGAGGATTTTATGGTAAGATGGGTGACCAGTGAGTGAGTGAGTGAGTGAGTGAGTGAGTGAGTGAGTGAATGAATGAATTGAATGAATGAATGAATGAATGAATGAATGAATGAACCAACCATCACCTTTTGGACTGCTTCTGGAACAAAATAACCTTTAATATGTATTATTAAGTAACTTAGTAGTAGTAATATGCATCAAAGACAAATTTTGTGTTTGTCCAATCACACTTGGCCAATAAAGTATTCCATTCTATTCTATTCTATTCTATTCACAAACAAGTGAACTGAAATATTTTTGTAAAAAAATATGTTGTAGGCCTAAATTGACATGGGACTATAATTCCTGGTAAACAGAATGCACTTTTAAGAACCTTTTCCTTTATGAATCAGGACTTCTTGGCCCTGCAAAAAGAGATGCATGGCTACAGTTAAGAGCAGAGATTGAGGCTCTCACTGACTCCTGGCTGACCAATGCACTTAAATCATTATCAATTATTAGTACAAGGTGAGTACAAACTTAATTTAAAAAAAAACAAATTTGCTATATTGCAGAAGCAAAACAGTATTAAAGGCAAGAGCAGACAACAAAGATGCTTATAGGCACTCAATTTCCTGTAGATATGTTCTGCACACCCATTAGGTTTCCTGTATTTTTTGACTTGGCATTTTTTATTTCTGTTTTAATCAAAAATAAATGGATGATAAAATGCTAGCAGATAGTATTCTCTTTATTAACAGGAATGGGCATTCTTAGAAAATAAAAATAGAGGATTACTGCAACACCATACTTGGTGTGGAAGCATGGCTGCCCCTTGAAAATAGATTAGAATGGTGAGGGGGATGTGACATTGTAAGCAGAACATTGGGCATTGAGGTAGTTCCCAACCTAATGTTCTACTTACAATATCACCTTTGCATTATATAAGGGATAGTTGGATTTTTGTTCAGTGACCATTATAATTATATAAGTATAATTATAACTATTCCTCAGAATAGTTTCATTTCAGCACCCCAGGAAATACATGATTCATTTCAGCACCCCAGGAAATACATGATTGTGATCCAGAAGCTTGGCAAGTGGATCATATTTCTGACTGGTTACAGTGCCTGATGATCATATGATTGCTACTTGCAACCTTTCCTATTGGCTTCCCCAGGAAGTGATTTGGGAAGTCAGCAGGAAAGGTTGCATATCACGGGGATAAGTTTCCACCACCTGCCTGCTTTTTCCAAATCCCTCTGCACTTGTGCTGTGCCTCTCACACACATCCTCACACACTTTCCACAACTGCACTACTGTCTCCCAGACCCACAGCTTTGGGGACCCCCTACCAACTGCATCACTTAGCAATGGAAATTCTGGTCTCCAAATTTTGCTGCAGTAAATCAAGGACGACTGTACAGGGAACTGCTCTACAGCAAACCAGGCTATTTGCCCATCTAGCTATCATACTCTATAAATTGTATAGCCTGTAAAATTATGTTGATTTATGTGTAAGTTCAAAAAGTGATAAATGAAAATGATATCTCAGACAAAAAGGCTGTTTTTCCATTCATAAAGTAGTTCATATTCTATGAATTTAGAAACTTAGTTGAAGGTGTGTGTTTATGGATCATCACAATGACAAAATTTGCAACATGCAGAATATTGCAATATTTATTATTACTGCAGTAATAATTGAAGTAGTAACTGATGGCTGATCTATAGCTAATTTGTTGTATCATTATGCAGATGTATACTCTTATCTTTCTCTATAGGAGTAACTGTGTAAATGTCTTGGTAACAACAACTCAACTTGTACCAGCCCTAGCAAAAGTGCTTCTGTATAGTTTAGGAGGTGTTTTTCCTATTGAAAATATTTACAGTGCAACTAAAATAGGTACGTATCTCAATTCTTTTCAATTTACATAATTTGCTGATTGTTTTCAAATGTCTTCTAATCTACTAATGGCAGTTAGTTAAGAAATGTCTTCACTTGTAAGAATTGTATGTAAAAACTATGTATAAAGAGTCAGATAACTAGAGTGAGATTCCTAGTTACACACACACACACACACACACACACACACACACCTTTGGATGTACCAACCATATTATTATCATTAGTAAGGTTGTTCAATCATTTGAAAGAGGTACTTTACAAACATGTATTCTCATTAAAATAAGCTCTGTTTTTTGCAAGGCACAGCTATTTCTGAAGCAAAGTGACTGCATGTTTGAATGGCTTTCAAAGCAATTGTACGAATATACAGCTGCTTTGATGGTTTGAAGAGACATGTTTCTTCATACACCTGCATATTGTGGTACACCTTTTTAAAAAAATGCTTTGCATGCTTCATTGACTCACAACATCCTTATTCAGAAACAGTTGACCTTCTCCCAGGATGGAAAATTTATTGAACTTAAAAATGTTAAACTTTGAAAATAAAAAGGTTACTCTAAGAAAACAAGCACAGGTTTTGAGATACCCAGATTAAAGCAGAAGTTTATGTCCAGAGGAATAAAAAAAATTATTTGCTTTGTTAGAGTTCTCAGCTGGACACCTTGTATGTTGTCTTACCATACCAAATATTAGGGTGCATGAGTTTCCACTGAGCTGTAGCAGAAAATAAATTTTTAAAGCACCAATACTATGAAAGGCTTTCTGGAGCCTCAGTGGCACAGTGTTTAGAGTGCTATACTGCAGGCCACTTCTGCTGACTATCAGCTGCCTGCAATTTGGCAGTTCAAATCCTACCAGGCTCAAGGTTGACTCAGACTTCCATTCTTCCAAGGTCGGTAAAATGAGGACCCAGATTGTTGTGGGCAATATGCTGACTGTAAAACCACTTAGAGAGGGCTGTAAAGCACTATAAAGCAGTATATAAATCTAAGTGCTATTGCTATTGCTAGTGTATGATATTTTGTACATATATAATGTATCCCTTAGCATTTTAGAGATCACTGTGATGTTTCTTTTTTGAGAGCTCAAATAAATAGTGTATTATTTTTCAGGAAAAGAAAGCTGTTTTGAGCGTGTAGTGTCCAGGTTTGGCACTAACATAACTTATGTTGTGATTGGAGATGGCCGAGATGAAGAGCATGCAGCTAACCAGGTAACTTCTCTCTGAACACTTATCTCATTTATCTTCCAGGAAAAGAAAGTTGCTTTGAACGAATAATGCAAAGGTTTGGCAGAAAAGTAGTATATGTTGTAATTGGGGATGGTGTAGAAGAAGAACAGGCAGCAAAAAAGGTAACTTGTTTCATGAAATGTTGGTGTGTTCTATAGATATTTACGCAAGCTTGTTTTGTTTGCATTTCTGTTAATATGGCACATTGTCAAATTATTTCATATACCAAGATCATAAGAATAAGACATAATCAAACCATTTGGATTCAAGCACAGGTTTTATCAGGATGGGCAAGATATGGAAATTAAATAAAATATATACTGATTATAGATCTTTTTTAAAAAAAACTAACTGTAAGCAAATTAAACATATTACATGGATTTGCAAGGCCCAGAAAAGTGTATTTTGTGTCATTTAATGGAAAAAGCACATTGATCTTCTAACAAATCTGAAAAGGGAATAATATGCCAAAAGCTACTTATTTCAGAGTGTAAGCTATAAATATATTTTAAGAATAAAAAATTGAATTTATTTCATTCTTGAGACCGGCACAGCTGTATCTATTCCTCATTTACATTTAGAGAGCTGTGATTTCTATTAAATTGAATATTTGATCTTTGAACACTTTGTGTTCAACGTAGAACAGTCATATAGAAGATTTCAGCACTGTATACTTGATTATTAAAGTAATTTATGATCGTATAAGTGCCCAGTAAACATTGTCCTTAAAGAAATCTAGCAGGAAGTCTACTGTACTTCAACACACTTCCTACGGTACTTCAGAATAAATATTAGCAAAGTGAAGAAAGCATATACATTCAGATATACTGTACCTAGAGCATGAGTGCCCAAACCTTTTGGCTTGCCTGGGCCACCCTGAATGAAAAGGACTTGTCTTGGATTGCATATAAAATATATAATATAGTTAATGTATATCAGTCACATAGTAATGTTAAACGTTTATGATCTTGTGGGGCTGCATTACTAGCTGTCCAGGGCTGCAGGATAGACACACCTGATCTAGAGCAATCTTAGAGTTGGAGAACATAAATGAGATTTATAATAGATATTATTTCCTGGTTTTCATTTAGCAACTTTAGATCCAGTGCTGGTTCCAAATGGTTGCCTTATACGGTTGCCTTATAGATGCAATATGGTGTTGAGGTTGTCTAGTAGCCTATTTAGGAAACTGGGTGATTGATTATTTTAGAGTTGGCATGCTTTCCTCTAACTTTACCTGTTCTGTGCATGAACATTGGTAGATTTTTTTTAAAAAAGGCAAATTATCCAAATAGATCTGCAGTCAGTAAAAATAAAGTTATTAAAATGCATATCACACATGCTCGTGATCTTTTGCAATGTTTTTAATTGCAGAAAAACTCCTTATAAGAGTTTACTTTCCTAAATTCACTGAAGTCAGAGTTATACAAGGTAATCATAGTAGAAGTTTTGATTGTTGAATAATACAGTCTAAGTGACTATGTTGCTTTCAAGGAAAGTTTCATACATGACAGCTATTTAATTCCATATATAACCAACATAGGGGGTTTTTGTATCTCCCATGTAGACAGAAGTATAGGTTCAATTTGGAGATATATTATGGGCAATCACTGACAGAAATCTGCTGTATTGTAAAGGTTAAACTGAAAGTAAGCACTAAAATTAAATGTGTGGTACATTCATTTGCCTGCTTATTCTCAAGAATTGTACTTTCTGAAGAAATCACAAGGCATGATAGTTGTAAATTAAAACTAAGCAAAAGTCATTAATATTTTATACATCATGGATTCCCCCTGTATTATACAAAATATATTTTGTAATGAAGATTATTACATTCTTGATTTACTGCTTACTTCTTTGAAATATAAACAATATTATTCCTAACATATGCTTGATAAATAAAGTTGAAGTAACGGTTTGGTATAGTAGTTAAGGCATCAAGCTAGAAACTGGGAGACTTTTGAGTTGTAGTCCCCAGCTTAGGCACCAAGCCCAGCTGGGTGACCTTGGGCTAGTCATTTTCTCTCTGCCCTAGGAAGGAGGCAATGACAAACCACTTTTGAAAAACTTTGCCAAGCCAAGAAAACTACAAGGACTGATTTAAGTAATCTGTGAGAAACAGATAAAATTGAACAGGATTTAAAAAAAAGTTGAATTTATTAAGGTACTTACATAGCTTTTTGTATATTTTTTCAGATCTATTTGGACATTTGCTTTGTTTTATTTTATTGTCTGTGTCTTACTAAGAAAAATCAGGATAATCATAATATATTAAAAAAAATACGGGATGTATGATAGATATATTGTTCATTCTTCTTGCCTTCTCTCTCTCCCCCCTAACTAATGCAGCATAACATGCCCTTCTGGAGAATATCTAGTCACTCCGACCTCCTGGCTCTACATCAAGCGCTGGAATTAGAATATTTGTAACTGTTCTTTTTTTATACATATTTCAAAGTACACTGATTTTTTTTTAAACTTTGGATATGGTGCCTCTGGCTTTACACATATTATCGTCTTAAAAAGAAAGAGCAATATATGGATTCCATTGCAAAGAATTCAAATCATCGAATGAAGACACACGTTTTAATATGACATAAGGATTCTGTCCATGGTCTTATATATTCAGCATTTTGATGATTAAAAAAACTAGCAAAATGATTGCTGGTCCACACCAAATGAGCCCTAGCCAGAGTGAACAAGGTTTGCAATAGACAAGGAGAAGGAGAAGAATGAATGCATTTTGTGAATGACAAGGGTGGTATTCAACAACATTCCTCACAATGGGATATATTCTCAGCACGGAGGTTTGAATCAAACTTTAGGCTACCTACCTGACCCAGAGAATTGGGATGCACTTGGACTATACAATGGCAGTCCTGTCTCAATCCATAATAGGTGTAAATTATTAATGAAAATAATTTACTGTGACATTAGCAACTGACTTTGGAAGTGGATGCAATTTATTATATTGTTTTGTTTTGTTTTGGAGGTGTGTGGGAAGGGGGTATATAATAATAATTGTCTCTTTTATAAACTTGGCAGACAGAATGTGAGTAATGATGTGTTGTGCCTTAAATGACAAGACCTTGTTTGTGTGTTACAGTGTAACATTGGTTTAAAATTATGTAGATAAAAAGATAAATCTTTGTGATAATTTTTGACATGACCAAATTTCAAATTCAATTAATCAGTACTGCATAAAAGCAGTTTTAAGTGTTTGTTGCAGTAAGAGAAAAAATATATAACTGAAAGTTAGTGCTTTTATTTAGATTCTTAATAATTCCACTGATTGTATGCAAATATTTTTTTTTCAAAAAAATGTCAAAAGGTTGGAATATTCGGTATTGTGAGAAAATAGTTGACATGACAAATTATTTGACAATTTTTCCTTAATTTTTGCGTTTAAAAAAAATTAACTTGTGCTGCAATGAGTTTAATTTATGGTATATATGCAAAAAAAAAAAAAAAAACCCTACTCTTACCTATTGACCTGGTATCAAATTATAATATAGTATACTTAACATTCAGTAAGGTACATATAAACATGGCTGAATGAGGAAAGTTTAAGTAAAAGAAAACAGCAAAATTTAAAAAAAAAAAAGGAATTGTTGACTATGTGTGCAACAAAAAACAAGTAGACATACAAAAAGATCACTAGATGAACCATAATGTTCTCCTAAAATTGTCAAGTAAAGAAAAATGCAATCTATAAATTGCCTATTATGTGGTCCATTCAAAAAGATCCTTTCAGTTCATGAGTTTCTACCAGCACTTAAATCCTTCATAACTGATTTTGTAGCTGTAGGTCAGCATGAATTTCAGTTGGAATGCTCCGTTCCTCTCTATGCAGCATGCATAGTTTTTCCTATGCATATTGACTATGCTTACATTTATTTGCAGCAATGGTTTTTCTAACATTGCACTATATTATGGGTTCTTGAATAAACCAGAGTTGGTTTGATTCATACAGTATATGATGTCAAAATCAAACAGTCATATTATCGCTTATTTGAATGTGTAAATTCAAGCCCTGCATATTATTTTGATCTCGTGTTTGCGTAATAATAGTGTACAAGTCATTTGTTACAAAGGAGATGGGCAGTGGCAACACCCCACCTACTTTAGAATCCTACCCCTCCCCAAGATTTTAAACAAGCTGTGACTTTGAGGTGGGCAACAAGAGTACTTTCGTTCCTTCTCATTTCTAAGGGCTTCTAATACGAGATAGATAGTTGTAACGCCACTCCATTTAGTTTAATGATTGGTTTTACAGATAGTCCTTGACTTACAGCAGTTTGTTTAGTGACCGTTCAAAGTGACAATGGCACTGGAAAAAGGTGACTTATGACTGTTTTTCACACTTACGACTATTGTAGCATCCCCATGATCACATGATCAAAATTCAGATGCTTGACAGATGGACTCATTTATGATGGTTGCAGTATCCCAGGGTCCTGTGATCCCCTTTTGCAACCTTCTGACAAGAAAAGTCGACGGGGAAGCCAGGTTCACTTAATGACCGTATTACTAACATAACAACCGCAATGATTCACTTAACAACTGTGGCAAAAAAGGTGATAAAATGGGGAAAAACTCACTTAACAAATGTCTCCGCAACAAAAATTTTGGGCTGTATTGTGGTTGTAAGTCGAGGACTACCTGTACTGATTTTGTTTTCAAGTCCATTTTGTGATATTTTCTTCTTAACTGCCTTGTACACCTTTCTTAGGGCCAGATTCTCTCCTCTCTACAGTAGTTGCCACAACTTGTTAATTTCAATTGAGTGATTGTGTGATTTTTCTAGTGATGTATATGGGCAAGCCTTGTGGGAGTAGGGGAAAGGAATGAGACTGGGTAGGATTTAAGAACAGGGAGCAGCCTCTTGATGTAATTAATGGCTATTATGCTTTGCACACGTGGCTGACGGTCAGTTGGATATGGGACAAAAAGAATGGGCTTCCAAATAATTAGCTGTGGTAGCGTATCAAGTTAAAAAACCACGACCACAAGAGTTTAGAAAATCTGAAACACCTTGAGCAAACATAAGAAAATGAAGGAAGATAAAACTGAGAATCTGCAAGATGAATTGGCCCTTTGTTACCAGGGGTGGGATTCTACCAGTTCGTACCTATTCGGTAGAACCAGTTGTTAACATTCTAAGCAGTTTGGAGAACCGGTTGTTTGAAGAAATTACTGACCTAATCCTGTAAGGAAGGCAGGAAGGAAACATTCTGGTGTTGCTTACAGAAACTGCCTCTCCGTTAACCCTTATTGCATTCTCTAGACTTCCTGTCTCAGGAACCTCTCTGGAGTTTTCCCCCTCCTTTGCTGGTACTTTGCTTGTGTGGAGTGACCATTCAAAGTTACAATGGCACTGAAAAAGTGACTTATGACCATTTTTCACACTTACAACTGTTGCAGCATCCCCACAGTCATGAGAGGCCAGGTGAGGAGATGCGTGCCTCGATGTGAGTAATATTGAGTTGGCCAAGCCCAGCCAAAAACATGACCATCAAGCCATGTCCACCCAGTCACATGACCACCAATCCATGCCCACCACCTAAGCCATGCCCACAGAACCGGTTGTTAAAAAATTGAATCCCACCCCTGCTTGTTACCACATTTTTCTGTAAACATTTGTGTGATAGGACAGTGGATCTACACAGGTAGTTCTTATTTACCAATCACAATTATATGTGGTGGAAGCTCTGAATCCAAACCACTTAGTTGTAGAGTGAAGCATCATGATTGTGCCCAACTTCATAAATGAATTGCGGTCATTAAGCAAGTCCCTGCAAACATTACCTGCGACAACGACTTTCAACTATCAGCCAGCTTCCCCATTGATTTGTTAAAAGCCAGCTGTAAAATCCACAAATAGTGATCACATGACCGTTGCAAATGTACAACTGTTGCCAAGTGCCCAAATTACACTCTAGTAACACGGGGATGCTGCAACAGCCGCAAATATGAAGAACAGTCATAAATTTCTCTGGCTGTCATAACATTGAGCAATCACTGCAAAGAAGTTGGTAAGCTAGGTCTATCTGTACCATTATTGACCGAGTGAAAATCCTTGCAAAATTCAGAGACTTAATTATGGAAAACACAGGTGCCGTTTTTGCCTTACAGAATACAAAATGCACTCTGGAGTGAAATGTTCATTTTTTTCGAAGGTAAGATCCTTTGATGAGTACTAAGACTAAGATACTTAACATTTATATCTTGGGAATGCACAAAATAATAGTGTTCAGGTATGAATTGGTCTTCAATATGAATATAAAACCTATTATCAGTTGAAGTGAATTTCTTTTCTATGCTATCCTCCACATTAATAAAATTCATTCTAGTTTAAAAGAGCTTAGAGATGGTGTTCCTCACAATTTCACTTGTGATTATTTTTAACGCAGCAAACATTTTATTTTTTTCAAACTTGTTATTTTAAACTTGTTTTATTTGCCCAAAGGCCCACTGAAAATTATTGTATCAGCTTGTCAATATAGAAATGTTTTTTGGCCATCTTTGGATATTTAGAAATAAATAGGTAAAAAATGTCCATAAAATGTTCATAACATCTGCAAGCCATCCAACCAACTTTATACTTGTCATATATTTTAGTTTGTTAAGGTGAAAATTCATAAGCTCTTATCCCTGGTCTCAGATTATAATAAAAAATACCTATGAATCATTGAACAATGTGTATTTTTAATCTCGCTATAAAATCAAACTTCTTATAAAAAGTGTTCCTCAATAGTTTCAAGATATTCTATAAAAATGTAAATGGAAGCTGTTTTATCAAAATAACAGAATGACACTATTATTTAGTACAGGTTTATTTGGCAATGATGTACCGTTGAGATATTGCAATGTTTTCAATTGACACAATCACCTTTGTTTATTCTGCTTTACATTTGAGTTTGCTAAACATTGCCCCGCTATTATTGTATCCATTGATGTTTTGACAAAAACTTATGAAATCCCATGCATAATAGCAAGGATCAGAATTGCCAAACTTTTAGATGCAGAAATAAGCTGTGTCAAATACTGACCTTTTAAGTGATTCCTTAAAAAAATGATAATGGAGAAAAACAGGACACTGCTACTGAATTAAAATTTGAGGCAAATTAAATTGACCTGATTTTGGCATTTGAGAAAGGTTAAAATAATTGTGTGTGTGTGTGTGTACACACACACACACACACACACACACACATATATATAAATTTGGATTGCCACTGGTATTTTTATAGCTTTTTCTCTTGCATCTACCTATGCATATGCACACATACATGAAGTTTGTTAAATAGTTGTGCACTTAAACCAGTATATTCTGAAGATTATGCTTTGCAATTGCTGTACCAATTTGAACAGAAATGGCACTTAAATATGAAGCACTTTAAATATAGGGCTTGAGATAGAGGAACAGCACAATTTAGTTTAAGAAAAGTACAAAATAATAATGGATAGAGCAGAGATCTCCAAACTTGGCAACTTTAAGACTTGTGGACTTCAATCCCAGAATTCCTCAGCCAGCATATGCTTAAAGTCTTAAAGTTGCCAAGTTTGGGGAGCCCTGGAACAGAGGGTTCAAATCAATAAAGTACTATAGGGAGATGGGAAAATGAAGTATGTAGACAGTTTTCTACATTTTTCCACACATTTAGGACTTAATATGTCTTCCTTTCTCTCCTTTTCATTAGTCTTTGGCATAGTGCATCAACTGTTCCTTGCCATGACAGACCTATCCATGGCTTTCCATTGTCTGCATCCAGTTGTGTGGAGAAAATTTTTTTGTAATAGTTTTAGTCATACTTCCCAAATAATGGTAGCAATTAGAGCAGATTTAAATAAGTAAAATATGTTGGCAAATTCTCTAATAGGGTAACATCTTAATTAGGGCCAACTCAAATATTATAAACCAAACATAAATTTAAAAAGAGTTGTAGTTCAAGGTAAATTTGCTCTTCAAATAGGTTGAGCCACAGAACCCAATCTAAATCTTTCTGTATGTTGAAAAATATGGGGCTGTGTCCTTTTTGATTTTAGATGTGATTTTCATTTTGGATTCCGGGGAGGAAGGTTGGAGCCACATGTAAATGCTTGAATCAATGCAGTACTTAGTACTTTAGCGTGAAGCATAACTGACATGAGCCAATATTGCATTTGAATGCCCAGCAATAGCAGCCTTATGGAACTTTTAAAGCCAAGGACCTGTGTAATGTAAATCATGATTTTATCTAGGGATAATATTATTTAAGAAATTGTAAATTAATATTGAAAGCTTGTACAAAATGTGTATATCTTTAGTATTTCTCAATAAATACATGTGGAAATATTGTCATTTTCTGCACAATCATAATAGTCCTGTATCCTTGATGTTCTTTTTTGAAATGTCGTGTTTTGCAATGCATTGTAGAAACAGTTGGCCTGATCCAAAATGGCGTGCCTCTAATATAATTATTACCTAAATGAAAAGCCTTGCTGATCAGCTGTTTAAGCCAGAAATGATATCCTACCCTTTTTCTGATTGAACAATTAACCCTTGAAAAAGGATTTTATGCATCCCAATCTCAGCTATTAGAACATACATTCAGGACTTAATTTCATGTGTTTTATGTCAAAATAAGATTCCTGGGTAGAAGAGTATTTTCCACAATTGATTGCTCTACATAAACTTTTCTTCACTTTAAAAAAATTCAAAGTCAGTTCTCCTTTCTCCTATACACTTAAGGCATTGTTTTCTGAGCATTCAGGATCTATCGGGACATTTTCTATCAACATGTTTTATTGAAAAGCTTAGGCTTCTGTATGCTGATTCTGGCTTACAGCGCAAGGGAGGTTTTGGACTTGGGCTTGAGGGAGGTCAAAATAATTGCAATAAGATTAGAGAGAGAAGCTAAAAGAAGTGTATCAAATAATTTCAGATTTTTTAAAAAAAAAAAAGCTTGTGTGAATTAAATCTATTATCATTTGGATTGCTATTGGTGCTTTATAGCTTTCTCATGTGTGCCTGTGAACACATGTACACAGTATTTGGGTACTTAAACCTGTACTGAATACCATGCTTTTGTAATTGGTGTACTGATTGAAACAGCACCTGAAACACATATAGTATGGTTGATGTTGGTCTTACTATTTAGCTGCAAGAAAAAATGCAGTCTTGCTCTAATATTGTTCCATCATCTTTTCATTTTTATTTATTTATATGTCACATTTATTATTTTACAAATATTTCAAGGCAACAAACATATCCAATGCACCTTCCTCCCTTTTTCCCCAACCCTGTGAGGTGAATTGGGCTGAGAGAGAGTGACTGGCCCAAGGTCACCCAGCTGGCATTCATGGCTAAAGCGGGACTAGAACTCATGACTCCTGCTTTCTAGCCTGTTGCTTTAACCACCAATCCTAACTTTCTCTTGCACAACTTGAATTCTTTCCAACTGAAATCAGCCTTACTTAATATCACCCTTGGCAAAATTGTTCATTGGAAGGTGAACTTATCATAACTACAGCATACAAATAATAGGCTGGCCTATGGCATTTAATTTCAGTTACCACTGTAAATTTCCCTGCATATGTTTCAATGGATAATTAAATAGTGTCATCATTTGCATGTTTAATGTTTAGCTTATACAATCCTCAAATTCCTGTAAACAGAATTTTACTTGTGATACCCTGTGATATAGGCGTCTGTTCCCCTATGTTCTACAAACTGGCTGCAAATAACCTCCCTTTTTACTGAATTAAAGGCAAGAAATATTGCTTTGAAAAGAGAGATAAGATAGGCAGATACTCCTAAGGCCTCTTCAGAGAAGTTCTTATATCAACAAAACATTGACACTCACACACACCCCAAATTGGAAACTGATATGCTCACCCATTCCTATGAATAAGAAAAATGTAGATACCGGTTTTTATTAGTGATGTCAATATTTCAGTGCCACTCTGTAGCAGAAAATATGCTCCACTGTAACTTCAATTTTCAACTTTTGGAGTTTTCATTTAGAGAGAGTGATTCTTATAGCAAGCTGCTCTGTTGTGTGCATTTATTCTTGCATTTCTTAAATTGAAAACTGCAAAAATTATTAGAAGGACTAAACTGTGCTAAAAGGACAAAGCTTTAAACTGTACAGTTTAAAAGTATTAAACTGGCTTCAATTCCATAACGTTTGCACACAGAAGACAGGCAGCTAGGCTCTAGCTAGTAGGAAAGGCTCTAGTAGCAAAAACTCCGCAGATCAAATTTTTCATTTTATAATATAGAGTAGGAACTTTCAAGACAATACTGCAATGGAAATAATTAAAATATACTGGTACATTTTCATGGTATAAATTTGAAATGAAAATTTTCTTGCAGTATGCACTAAACCATAAGTCAATTTATAGAGGTGATTAACTTTTTAATTGGCAGCACACAAAAATATACCGGTATAAGAACAACAAAGGTATATGCTATTGAACAGCTGAGGCAAATATAGCTAAAAATAAGCTGCCAACAAAATAAAATCTAAATATTTTAGATGCAAAGCTTGAAAAATTAGCTCCAACATAACTGACTAAAGCATGTTGCTGGGGCTCTGCCTATTTTTAAGGAGTGACTACTTCTATTCTGGGTTAGATAAAACAGATCATATTCTAGGGCCTCTTTCCCAAAAGTAGTTTATAGGAATTGCTTTTAAAAGACCCAGAGATTTATTGGATGGAGTGACATTATAAATGTGATCTTCTTGTGGAATCTGAGCACATTGGACATGATGCAGCTAAGTTTAAACAGAGCACAGGCTATGTTGTCTATAATTGGCTAAGAAAGGAAGAATTGGTTAACCATCTCTGAGCTTGTTGAGGCAGGATGCTCCTGATCTGATGTTGGGTTGTAACCACCAAAGCCCCCTCCCCAAATGTGAGGTTTCTTCTTTCTTGTACTAAGAGAGCTGTGGCAACTATAGCTTGAATACATACCGGCCACCCCAGTATTAGAGGGTCCATTAATTTGGATAGGAAGGCTACTGGTTTTAAGAGACTTCCCCATTTTTTGAGCTAAGAACCGTTTTCGTTACCCCATCACAGACTGTTACAAATAAGTGGAAAGGTTTTTTTTTTTTTCCCAATCAGGTAGAGAGAACTGGAGCTGTTTTAAGTGCTGTTTTCAATTTTTTGACAATTGCCTAACAGTCCCTAAAACTTTCTCGTCTCTCTTAGTTCCTCAATTCTAGCAGGAGTTATTTTTCTACTCCCTTCACTAATCAAGTGCCCAAGATATTTGATCTCTCTCTCTCTACATACTATAATTTTAAATTTGATATGGCATGGGTTGATTTTTATTTCTTGATTTTGAAATTCGAATTGTGGCTAATGTGGCATCTCAGAGGGATTATGCTTCAAGATGTCCAGGATGCCCCAGTATCCATTAAAAATTTAATTTTGCAATTTCTTGGTCCCACTTACAATTTTATCCAGTGTCCTTGGTGGAAGCAAATGCAAACCCCGCCCCCTTGTTATACATACTATAAATTATTTAAAAGAATTCAAAGTAATATTTCTTTGATCCACATCCTTCAATACTTATACTTGTTTCCTCATACATGCTTGACAAACAAAATAAAATAAATAAAGCCTTCTGATTAAAAAAAACAAAAAACTATACCATTGCTCAAGGATAGATAAAAATGCTTGCTTCTATACAAGAAGCCCAACAAACATTGTTGGTTTTGTAGTATTCGAATGCATCAGGGCTGATAAAGGTCAAAAAAAGTTAAGATGGCAGTTTTAGTCGCACAGTTGTGGCCAATCGTCTTTTAGAATTCTTCCCCCATAACAGCAGATGCCTGATATTACTGCTAAGCAGTATGAATGTAATTTTTGAATCAGTTCTGGATCCTGAATTATTCCTGAATTATTTTAAAGGAGCTTCAAAGGAACAACTAATGCTTGGATGTATCCCATTCCATTATTCTTCCAAACTTTCACTTTGTGTGAAAAAAATAATAATACGCAGAGGATATGCTGCACTTCTGAGCTATTTGATTACCAACTAAACTGTTTTAAGTAAAAACTGCATGGGTGTACCTCTTAATAAACAAGAAACAAAATACGCCGAATTCCCATTTGCACGACTCAGTTTTATATTTGCTTTTGTTGCATTCTAAGAACATATTCTTTGAATTCTCTCATAAATGGTGTTTAATTATTGTAATCTAAATTATGGTATGCTTATAGTACCATTATCAATGTTCCACCCATGAAGGTAGCACAGATTTGTTACTATCTCCAGAATGAACCTAACAGCAACTTCTGAAACTTTTAAAGATGACCTTATGTCCATAGAAGCAAGCTACACACATGCTTTATTCACTCATCTTCATCAAGTGTTCGTGTAACCTGGGTTTCAGATTAGAGTTTCACCTTTTCTCTACCTCATATTTATCCTTTTGATTAGCCTAAAACTATGGTGTGATCTTCGATGCAATAGTTGGTTCTGTTTCTTTTTTAAAAAAATTTTTCCACCTTTAAGATATGTGACCTTGCTATGTGCCATGATATACAAGACAGATAAGCCTTCGATTGATTTTCTTAAAAACAGTCTTTTGCACTAAAAAGCATTCTGTATATGTATTTTATATTTCTGTTTACCTCTCCATCTTTGTAAGTGGAATTGTAGAAAAAAAAAGTGAGGTGTACTGATTTTCTATGTGCATAGTTCCTCCCTCCTCTTTTTTTTAAAAGGTAGTAAATGTATACAGACTGTAAGAATTAGTTAAGTGTATCTACTTGATGTCTTGAATCTTATTTCTGCTGCCTTTGCTTTTTGGGGACATGATAATCAGCACAGCATAATGTCAGAGTTTCTTCCAGACTCTTCATGAATTAGTTCAGCCTATCAGGATTTCAGATCTTCGAACCCAAGTTTAGCCATCCAGAGCAGGGGGTTGACTCATACAGTTAGGTGGACTTCTTTTCATCCATGTGTAATGGAATGTCTGAGGCATGTGCCAGCTGCTGGGAATCAATTTTTTCAAAGCAGCAGATGTGAGTAATCCAGAAGAACAGACAGACAAGCTCATCCCTGAGAGAAAGCCTGCATGGTGGGATCCCTGCATGGTGTTTCCACCTAAGCCAGTTTCAGAGTTCATCTGATGTGATCTATGGCAGAACTGTCAAACTTGCAGCCTGTGGGCCAGATGTATAACGTGCTGGCCATGTCCACGCCCGGTTTAGCAAAGGGGGAAAAAGTCCCAATATGTCATGTGACACCGCCGTGACAATGCGAGTTTAACACCCCTGATCTATGGGCTTTCTAACAGTTGAAGAAATGTGGCATAGATCAAGGGTCTTCAAACTTGACAGCTTTAAGACTTGTGGACTTCAACTCCCAGAATTCCTGAACTAACATGACCGGAGAAGGAATTCTGGGAGTTGAAATCCACAAGTCTTAAAGCTGTCAAGTTTGAAGACCCCTGACATAGATCTTCATTTTATCTGCCTCTAATATTATTCATTCTTCATATCTTTTCAATAACCTATTCAAGAAACTTAATCCAGCTGGGTATTCAATGTATCTTCTCTTGCCACCTGCTGCGTCCGGGCAAAAACAGTGTCCAATTTTGTTTCAGATTTTATATACGCATAGTCCTTGCCTTACAACTGTTCCTTTAGTGACCTTTCAAAGTTACAATGACACTGAAACAAGTGACATGACCATTTTTCACACTTAAGATCATTGCAGCATTCCTGTGGACACAGGATAAAAATTCAGACACTTGGCAACTGACTCCTATTTACGATGATTGCAGTGTCCCAAGGTCAGGAAATCATCTTTGGCAACCTTCTGACAAGTCAATGGGGAAGCCAGATACACTTAACAACTCTGTTACTACCTTAACAACTGCAGTGATTAACTTAACAACTGTCATGCCCCTGGTGGAGACTGACTCTGAGGAAGAGGAGGAACAGCCAACAGGGAGTGGGAGTGTGGCTCCAGAGGTGGTGGAGGAGGCTGGGGAAGGGCAGAGGCCGGCTGAGCAGTCAGAGGAGGATCCAGGCCCATCCCCTATCCATCCTAGGGCACGCAGGGAGGAGAGGATCAGGGAAAAGTGAGGTCTACTCAAGAGGAGATTACCATGACCCTCCTCGTGGCTTGCAGGTGGGAGCTATGTATATAAGTTTGCAACTGTGCAGTTAGAATTTGCAGGAGTCAATTTAGTGTTCACCTTGAAAGAAGTCTATCTTTGCTGGTGTTCTTCCCATGGACTTTTCTCCGTTATTTTACTGGAGTTTATGATTAGTTATCTTGGCTTGCTTCGGAACTCTCATCAATGCGGTTTGTTTTGGTTTTTCTGTTTGCCTCATTATTTACTTTTGTGACTTTAAACTGTGCCTAATAAAACAGTGAAGTTAAGTTGAAGGCCTTACCGGACTTTAATATATGTTTTGGGTTTGGGGTTATTTTGAGAGACTGCGGGTCATCACAGATTGAGTCCTGCCACCCCTTCAACTTATTTTTGCTTTTTGTGGGGTGACCATGGATCAGCTCAGAGCAGAGATTGCCCAGTTAACCCAGCAAGTGGCTCTTTTGACTGCACAGGTGGCACAAATGCAAGCTGCCCGGCCACGCTGAAAATGCCCAGTGGCAGTGCCAGATAAATTTGATGGTTCTCTGGCCCAATTTCCAGCATTTTTTGGGCAGTGCCAGCTTTACATGAGCCTTCGGCCTGAGGACTTTCCCACTGACCGGGATAAGGTGGGGTTTTTGATTAGTTTGTTGTCAGGCTCTGCAGCATGTTGGGCAACGCATCTGCTGACCCAGCCCAACCAGGTGTTGGACAATTATGCTGAGTTTTGCCATCAGTTTCAGGCCATGTTTAAGGACCCTGTTCGAAGCCAAACAGCAAACAGAAGTTTGAGAGAGTTGAAGCAGGGGCGTAGCTTACTCATGGATTATATTGCTAGTTTTTGGGTGATTGCTCAGGATGTACAATGGAATGAGGCAGCACTGTTAGACCAGTTCCAGGAGGTTTTGTCGTCGGAGCTCCTGGGTGAGTTGGCACGCACTGAATGCCCTCACACCCTTCAGGAGCTCATGCATTTGTGTCTTCGTATTGATGCTAGACTTCAACAGCGACGGGTGCGACGACAGACAGAGACCGTATCTGTTTCCAGCAAGATGGTGCCCTTGGTGGAAGTGCCTTTGGAGGAACCCATGCAGTTGGGGGCTGGCCACCCTTGCCTGACTCAAGTAGAAAAGAATAGACGTCATCGTGATGGTTTATGCCTCTATTGTGTCAATCAAGGCCATTTTGTGGCCAAGTGTCCTGTTAAGACATCCACAGCAGTGACACTGCGGTGGTGGGAAATGAGCATTGCTTGGCCTATGGGGGTCTGCAGGTCAGGGTGTAAAGTCCATAGGCCCGCCATCTTCACCAACCTTGCCACCCTCACCACCTTTGACATCTTCGACATCTCCACCACAGTCGCTATTGGTGAAGCATCTTGTGCTGCCAGCAAGTGTGTTCGTGCTTGGTGTGGGAGCGGTGGAGATCCCAGCTTTGGTCGACTCAGGGGCTACAGCCAATTTCATGGATGCTCATTTTGTCAAGCAGTGGTTCATTTCTCAGCAACAGGTATCCCCACCAGTAATGGTGGAGACGATTGATGGTCAGCCCCTTCATTCGGGACCTGTGGTTGCTGCAACCAAACCCCTTTGCATGCGTATTGGGCAGCATGTGGAGGAAACCGTGTTTTACTTTGCCGCAGTGCCTCATTTTCTGGTGGTGCTGGGTTTGGAGTGGTTACAGGCCCATGATCCATAGATTGTCTGGTCATCTGGAGCTGTGTAGTTCCTTGATAGGAAGTGTGCCAACCATTGCTTGCGCTCCTGTGCAGGGAATGTGGCTATGCCCGTGGACTTAGATCTACCTGCGGAGTTGGTGGACTTTGCTGATGTGTTTGGGGAGAAGGAGGCAGATCAGTTGCCTCCGCATCAGGCGTATGACTGTCCAATTGACTTGTTGCCCAATGCAAAATTGCCGGTGGGTCAGATATATTCCCTGTCGGAACCTGAGTTGGCTGCGTTGTGGGATTTTATTGACAAGAACCTCCAGAAAGGGTTTATCTGGCCTTCTACCTCCCCATTGGCTGCACCAGTGCTTTTTGTGAAAAAGAAATCAGGGGAGCTATGTTTGTGTTGTGATTACTGCAAGTTGAATGCAACCACAGTGAGGAATCGGTACCCACTTCCCATCATCCCTTAATTGATTGAGCGGCTTCGTCAAGCTAAGATCTTTACGGAGTTGGACTTGCCTGGGGCTTACAATCTGGTTCACATTCGTACAGGGGATGAGTGGAAAACAGCTTTCCAGACGAGGTACGGGTATTTTGAGTATACCGTGATGCCTTTTGGATTAACCAAGGCCCCAGCTGTGTTCATACATTTCATGCACGATGTTTTCTGTGATTTGTTGGATCAATTCGTGGTCATTTATTTAAATGACATTTTGATTTATTCAGACTCCCTGCATGAACATTGGCAGCATGTGCGGCTGGTGTTGCAACATTTGCGTGATAACCACCTGTTTGCTAAACGTGAGAAGTGTCAGTTTGCACAAACCATGATTGACTTCTTGGAACATCGTATTTCACCTGCTGGGGTGGAAATGGACCTGGAAAAAATTCAATCATTGCAGGAGTGGGAACCTCCACAGCGGGTTAAGGATGTGCAATGACTGTTGGGGTTTGCGAACTACTACTGCACATTTATTCCCTGCTTTGCTGCCTTGATTGCTCCCCTTTCTAATCTGCTCAAGAAGGGAGAGAAGTTCTATTGGGGAGCTGAGGAGCAGGCAGCTTTCGAGGCGTTGAAAGCCGCCTTTGCTTCTGAGCCTATCCTCAAACACTCTGATCCAGGCCAGCCATTTGTGGTGGAAACAGATGCTTCCGATATGGCTGTTGGTGTGGTGCTCCTCCAGGCCTATGCTCCCGCAGGCACCTTGTTCCTGTGCACTTATTATTCCCGGAAGTTGTCGGCTCCAGAGCACAACTATATGATTTGGGACAAGGAGCTATTGGCAGTTAAGGTCGCTTTTGAGACATTGGAGGGGGCTCGTCACCAAATTGAGGTTCGGATGGATCATCGCAATTTGGAACACCTAAGTACAGCTCGGACATTGAAACAGCATCAGGTGAGATGGTCCTTATTCTTTGCTTGATTCGATTTCTGGGTGACCTATGTTCTGAGTGGGGGGAATCAATGTGCTGACGCCCTATCTCAGAAGCCTGAGTATACCCGAAAGGAGGATAAAATCTTGCCCCAGACGGTGATTCCATTGGAGCAGTTTGCGGCCACTGAGGAACCTGTGGACCTTCGAGTGAGGATTCAGGAGGTGCAGTGGCAGGACCCATTTGTGGCAGCTCGATGTCGAGAATTGGATGAGAATGGGAGACAAGAGACTCCTTGGGCATATATTGGGGACCTGTTGCGGTTCCATGATCACATTTATGTGCCTGGAGGTCCTCTTCATGGCCTTATCCTACGTCAATGTCATGATAGTCCGGCGGCAGGACACTTTGGGGTGTTCAAAACACTGCACCTTATCTCTAGGACATTTTGGTGGCCGAGACTTAAACATGATGTGTTGGGATATGTGGCATCCTGTGGGATCTGTTGCCAAACCAAGTATGCTCCTGGTGCGCCCCCTGGTCTCTTGCAGCCCTTGCCCATGCCAGAACAACCGTGGGGGGCAGTTTCATTGGATTTCATCATTGAGTTATCACCATCAAATGGTGCCACAACCATTGTGGTGGTGGTGGATATGTTGACTAAAATGGCCCACTTTATTCCATGTGCAGATCTTCCATTGGCCAAGATCTTCCATTGCAGATCTTCCATTGGCTCAATTGTTTATCTCCCATGTTTTCTGGTTGCATGGGTTACCAGACCACATGGTATCAGATCAGGGGCTACAATTTACGGCACGCTTCTGGCAGACCCTACTCGCAAAACTGCAGGTTCAGGCAAGTCTGTCGTCTGCTCATCACCCCAAAAATTATGGGGGGACAGAGAGAGTGAATGCTGTTTTGGAGCAGTACCTCTGCTGTTTCAGCAATACTCAACAAGACAATTGGGTGGAAGTGCTGCCGGTGGCAGAATTCACTTATAACAATGCTCAACATGCATCCACCCATATGTCCCCTTTCTTTGCTAACTATGGGTTTCATCCACGACTTTTCCCTTTAGCCCCATCTGATTCCCCAGTTCCAGCAGTGGATATGATTTTGCAGGAGTTAAAAGCCATGCACCACATGGTCTGCGATCAACTAGAGAGAGCCAAGGAAGACTATAGAGGGTTTGCAGACTGACATCGTCACGATGTTCCACCTTTAGCGGTCGGCGATCAGGTTTGGCTCTCTACTCTATATTTACCAACAACGCGACCATCGAAAAAGCTTGATCACCATTACTTTTTTCCGGTCGAGGAGGTGATCAATCCTGTGGCTTATCATCTCTCCCTGCCACGGACCATGCATATCCATCCTGTTTTTCATCATTCCCTGTTAGTCTCTGCCTCAGCTGACAGTCCGCATAGACCGGCTCCATCACTGCCGGCCCCAGTAGCCCCTCTGGGAGAGTACGAAGTGGATAGCATCCGAGATTCACACCAGTTGCGGGGACTTTTTCAGTATTTGGTGGCATGGAAAGGACTTCACCTGGGTCGATGCCACTGATGTTCATGCTCCTCGTTTGGTCCAGGACTTTCATGCTTGGTTTCCTCAACATACTCGTCCGCCTGGTCCCGGGGGAGGGGGCCCTGCAGGGGGGGGATAGTGTCATGCCCCTAGTGGAGACTGACTGAGGAAGAGGAGGAACAGCCAACAGGGAGTGGGAGTGTGGCTCCAGAGGTGGTGGAGAAGGCTGGGGAAGGGCAGAGGCCGGCTGAGCAGTCAGAGGAGGATCCAGGCCCATCCCCTACCCATCCTAGGTCACGCAGGGAGGAGAGGATCAGGGAAAAGTGAGGTCTACTCAAGAGGAGATTACCATGATGCTCCTCGTGGCTTGCAGGTGGGAGCTATGTGTATAAGTTTGCAACTGTGCAGTTAGAATTTGCAGGAGTCAATAGTGTTCACCTTGAAAGAAGTTTATCTTTGCTGGTGTTCTTCCCATGGACTTTTCTCCGTTATTTTACTGGAGTTTATGATTAGTTATCTTGGCTTGCTTCGGAACTCTCATCAATGTGGTTTGTTTTGGTTTTTCTATTTGCCTCATTATTTACTTTTGTGACTTTAAACTGTGCCTAATAAAACAGCGAAGTTAAGTTGAAGGCCTTACCGGACTTTAATATATGTTTTGGGTTTTGGGTTATTTTGAGAGACTGCGGGTCATCACAACAACTGTATCCACTGTATATTACCAGTGTAAAATGGTGCAAAACCCTCTTAACTGTCTTGTTTAGCAACAGCAATTTTGGGCTCAGTTGTGGCTGTAAGTTGAGAACTACCTGTAATTTTTAATTATATAAATTATATTCCTGAAACCACTTAGAGAAACAGAAACTTTCCAAAAAATATTTATATTAACCACAAAATTTATTTTAAACATTTCATAGCCCATGATTTTTTCCCCCTTTCTACATAGGAATACTTCACTACTTAGCATAAATGGAATATATGAATGTATCATAAGCAGTGTGAAAACAACTATAAATCTATAAATATCATATGAGGGAAAATGAGCATGTAGTTCTAGGAACTGGAGTTTGAGTACAACATATTTCTTTTTTTAAAAAAAAAATCAGTTCATCTGATTCTGTTTATCCAGAGTGCTTATGATATATTAGAAATCTGCAATACATTATTGGCAGCAATTATAGTTTTAGATTAGTAAAGTTTTAGATTATGTTTTGACTTAGGCCCAAAAGCAAAATAGGTTTCAATAACCTGAGATGGTCTGGATTGCTCTAGGTATAAAAACTTTACAAAGCTTCAGCCCTCTTTGTGCCACACATATTTGCTTCTTGGTTTTGGAGAGGAAAAATGGATTCAGAGATCAACAGGGCCATTCTTAATAGACTTGGTGTTCATACACTCTCAGTTGCTCCAATCACAACTTCCTGGATGGCTCATGAAATCAAGACTTCTTGAGAATGTTAAGTCAATGCTGTTATAATGATAGCATATGTCTTGGCCAGCACTGGGTGCTTATCAGTGAGATCTAGCTGCTTTCAGAGGCAGTTTAATTTAAAGATAAAGTATCTATCATTCATCATTACATTGTTCAGCTGCATTGTATAGGTTCCATAGAAGGAGAACATTTCAACCTATATCCCCAATGGAGTCGATTTGTAGAAAACTATCTGTGAGAGCTGCAAGGAAGATGCGCTTTTTTTCCATGCTGGGATACCCATGTTCATTTGTGAGTGATAGAAAAACTACCATGATCATTATTTCTAGTTTCATTCTCAGTTGTGATTCAAATACAAATTCCGGTCTGCTGTTTGTTTTAGATGTCGAAAACCTGCTAATGGCCCAGCACTGATCCATGTTCACACAAATCTTTGCCTAAAGTGTGAATTATACACGAAACAAAAGGTGGAGTATTGCAATTTTCTGACTTCTACCATATTTCTTACTTCTTTACTTGCAGTCATACACAGTTTTTCTGTGCCAGAGGGCAGATACATTTTTGACTTAGTATGATTCCAAGGATAATGGGAGGCACACCTTTTTTAAGTGGGTTGAAAACACTGCATGTAGAATTCCATTAATTAACAAAATCAAACTAATAGATTGTAATATTTTAAAATACGATACTTCTTTGTAGAAATATCTTGCAACGTTTGATGGCACAATAGATGTACAATTCCTTGGCCAATCACAATCTAGAACAGGGGTCTCCAACCTTGGTAACTTTTAGACTTGTGGACTTCAACTCCCAGAATTCTTCAGCCAGCAAAGCTGGCTAAGGAATTCGGGGAGTTGAAGTCCACAAGTTTTAAAGTTGCCAAGGTTGGAGACCCCTAATCTAGAGCATGTGCTAACCACCACAGTAAGATTTTCTAAATGAGCTATAGCTCTCAGTCTCAGTTCAGTTTAATTCTTTCCAGAATTAATTCTTTCCAGAATTAAACTGATAAAATAAAGCACTCAAAAATGCTCTTAGTTGAACAAACTTCCGGTTTGAGCTTCTTCAGCGACAGACCGAAACCTTGTCTCTGCGAGGCTTCGATCTGTGCTCGCCGCTGGAGCACCCCGAGCTGGCTGGTTTTGGGGCTAAGCCACCCCGTAGAGGTGGTGAAGAGGGGGGAGACTGCCAGCAGGGTTGAGGAGAGCCGCATCTCTCCTCCCCAGCTGGCCATTACTCCCTTTCCCGAAGGCGGTTGCAATGGTGGTCAGAAATGGCCACCACAAAGAAGAACTCGACCAGAAAAGAATGTGCAGGAGGAAGATAAGAAGAGAAAGTTTTGGTTGACCGGGTCAAACAGCAAAAGCAACAAATAAGGTACCCTGGAATTGAAACTGTTAAAAAACAATAACATTGTTCCCTAAGAAGATTTTTAAGCTGCGAAGGAGAGAGAAAAGGGAAAAGATTTGGTTTTCTCGTTTTCCTATACTGACAGCTAAGAGACTTAAGCAAGGGATTGGAAAAAAATCCACTTTGACATCAATAGGCATTTAATGCTGAAAATAAAAAGTCAAAGGGATAATAAAGATTTCTGGATAATTAAAAGCTTTTGAAAACAGGAAAGGAGAGAAAAAGAATAAAAGGGTAGGATCTGGAAGGGAGGAGACTGCCTGGAATTAAAAAAGAACTAATAGCAAAATCTCAACAAGACTTCCAAAAGATACATTCTAACTGAAATATCGCAACAAAAACCCCAGGAAGAGAAAGTCAAAAAAGAAATAAGAAGATATAACTCGAGACTATCTGGATTACTTGATGATTTCTGGATTCTTGGTTATTGTTTTGAATGACTAAAATCAATCAGGTGGTTGTTTAAAACTGTTTAAAATGACTCCACTTTTAGAAGAACTGAAAATGGAACTTAAAAAGTACAAAGAAGATGCACAAGAAGGGAGAGGTTCTTTTGGCTTCGTATTTCAATTTTTAGAAATGGAGATTTGGAATTATGAGAAACAACAAGAAATGCCTGCAGAACAAGAAGATTGTGACAAAGAAGAAGCCATCTTTAATGAACAAGTAATCTTAGATGGGGGGGGGAGGAAAGGGGGGAAAGAGAATGGAAAGTTTAAGATTGGAAAAAACAACTCCAAAAAAAAATAATAGAGTGAAAAATAAGTATAAAATCAGAAAGCAACAGAAGAGGGAAATGCAGAAGAGAGAATTAGAACTAGAGAGACCAGGGGGTAAAAAGAGGAGGGAGAAGATGAGAGGGAAGAAAGAAAGGAAAAGAAGTTATAAAGGACAGAAGCAAAATATAGAGAAACAGGGCCTATTTAAAGATAATGGGTGAAAACTTAATAGAAAAAGGGTTTCTGCAAAGGTACATAAGATAGTATGGTTATATTAGAAGCAGAAATAATTTTAGAAAATATGAAACAATGTATGATTAAAATGTCTGTTAAAATAGCTATCGTAATTCAGTGGAATGCTTGTCAATAAATAAATGTAACAAAAGGTATATTTAATGATTTATAAAACATATGTGAAGAGAAATAAGGGAAAAATTAATTATGGAGATTATATGTGTTTTTAAGGAAGTATGATATTTAATTGAAAAGAAATGTTAAAGATGTTAAGATTTTAATGATTATTAATGATAGAACTGAACTGGAATGGAATGAGGGTTTATAATTACATATATTTACAATCTTCCTTTTTTTAAAAAAAAGAATATAGTGTGTATTATAAGAATGTACCAAGCAGAATTCGATTGGAAGTTATGTATTATGTATTATATTGAAGGTCATAAACTTAAGATATATATTGAAGTTTAAATGAGTTGAATGGATGTAATTAAAAGTTATAAAGATGTCATACTCCAATTAGTAACTACAGGAGAAAATTTGTTTAATGAGAAAAGATAATATGACATTTAAACAGAACAGGCAAAAGTATAAATATAATGATTTGAATTGAGATGAGATAATCAAAATAAAATTGAGAAAATTAAAAGAGGGGAAAAGCTATATAGAAAATGTAAAATAGTATGAGATATGGAATAGAATACAAAAAGGAGCATGAAATTGAGTTTTGTGTCTGTATAAAGAAGTTCAACCCGGGACCATGCTATTTTCAAAAAAGATGTTTTATTTGTATTTTGTGTGTGAAAACCCAAATAAAACTTAATTTTTTTAAAAAATGCTCTTAGTTGATAAGAGCAGCTGAAGTATTCATTATTGAGCTGAGCTTCTGAGTTGTTGGGGGAAATCCAAAGAATGTTGATATCTGTTTTTTGACTGTATTTGTCTATTTCACAGTTACTGTGTCCTCATCTGACCAGCAAAGTTTAAGAACCGACTTCTAATGCCCTACGTTAATTGATTCTCTATTTACCAAGTTGCTTCTGCACTCTACAGTCTATTGCATAAGATCCTAATTCACACTGCCTGATTTCAAAATGCAGGAAATATTTAAAAGCTTAATTTCTGTCAACAACATATTCTTTGATTTTTTTGGCAAATAATCCATCCCTGCTAGAAGTACATCTATTTTGATTGCTCAGTTCAGAACATTCCCTGCACAAGCAAATGTTTGCATTCTCATTGGAAAATTGCACTGTTGTATCAGTTACCACCACCCACAAATATAATGCTGCTATTTGCAGGTGCTCAAATCTTGATAGCAAAGCCAAGAAGGGAACGTCTTTCTTTTAATTCTATTGTGGTGAGGCTTTTACTTATCCAATTGCTTCCAAGGATCGGAACAAAATGACGTTCTGAAGCCTTTATGGAATCTTGCAAAAAATAAATTGTAAGGGCTGAAAGCTTTCATTGTTCAAGTATCTCTTCAGTGACCTAACAGAATAACATAGTTGGAAGGGATCTTGGATCTAATTCAACCCCCGGCATGAGTAGGAGACCCTATTCCAGTTCTCTTCTTAAAAGCCCCCAGTGATATGGCACCCACAACCTCTGAAGGCAAGTCATTCCACTGGTTGATCGTTCTCAGTGTTAGGAAATCTCTCCTTAGTTCTAGGTTGGATCTCTCTTTGATTAGTTTTCATTGTTTCTTGTCTTGTCTTCAGGGGCGTTGCAAAATAGTTTGCCCTCCCCTCATCTTTGTGTCTGTCCCTCAAATATTGGAACATGCTATCATCTCTTCCCTTATCCTTCTTTTCACTAGACTAGACATACCCAATTCCTGCAACTGTTTTTCATAGCCTCCAACCCTCTAATCATCTTTGTTGCTGTTCTCTGTACTCTTTCCAGAATCTCATCTTTTTATATATATATTGTGGTGGCCAAAACTGGACACAGTATTCCAAATGTAGCTGCACAAAGGCTTTGTAAAGTTTCCAAGTTTCAATTAAATTCCAAGGGAAAGGAAAAACATCCCACAGACATTTTCAGAACATATCTGAATACATAGACAATCACAGAGTAATAGAGAAAATGTTTTAAAAAAAAAAAAAACTACTAGCACATTACCTCACCTTGCAAAAAACAAGGGGTACTCCCAGGGGTGGGATTCAAATTTTTAACAACCGGTTCTGTGGGCGTGGCTTAGGTGATGGGCGTGGCTTGGTGGTTATGTGACTGGGTGGACATGGCTTGGTGGTCATGTTATTGGCTGGGGGTGGCCAACTCAATATCACTCACATTGAGGCACGCATCTCCTTGCCTGGCCTCTCAAGACTGTGGGGATGCTGCAACAGTCATAAGTGTGAAAAATGGTCAGAAGTCACTTTTTTCAGTGCCATTGTAACTTTGAATGGTCACTCCATACAAGCAAAGTACCAGCAAAGGAAGGAAAAAAAACTCCAGAGAAGTTCCAGAGACAGGAAGTCTAGTCCTGCCAAGAATGTAATAAGGGTTAATGGAGAGGCAGTTTCTGTAAACAACACCAGAATGTTTCTTCTAACAACCAATTCTCCAAACTGCTTAGAATGTTAACAACTGGTTCTAGTGAATAGGTGCGAACTGGTAGAATCCCACCCCTGGGTACTCCCATAGACATTCGGCCAAAGGTGATTCAAAAACATCCTTTGAATGAAGTACAGACAGGTGTGCCTTTTGCCCTGAAAGAAAGCTTTCAGAAAAGTGGAAGAAGGAATTTGTTGCTGTATTAACTCTAATGATGTATTTAGGCCATGCCTGAAATTGTAAGTAGTAATGCTGAGCTACAAAGCATTTTTTTGTACTTTGGAAGTATTCTGCCAATGCTGTGACCCCATTATTTGCCCAGAGGGCCAATCTGCCAGCTCTTCCATCTTGCTTGTTGTTTCTTGAACAACAAAATGAATTAATTTAGGATATCAGTTGCAACTGTAGATTCAAATCCCTGGAAAGCCAAAGGAGGACCCTAAATTTTTTTAGCAAGGCTTTTGCTGTCCATTGATGCAAGTAAGAATCTAGAATGATCAAATGCTGCCCTCATCTGGTAAGCATTATGAATTTTATTTAAAGGTCTGAAATGAAAAAAAAGAACACAATTCATCAACATCTTACTCTCAGTTTTGGAGGAGGTAAGGATGCAAATGAATTTGAAGCTGAGCGAATGGGTAAAATGAATGGTGGTCACTGAGCTGCAGATTGTTAAAGCAAATCCTTAAGAGTAGATCTCCTAAGATCTGATCTTCCTAAAGAAAACAAACTTGGCACCATTTGGTGATCACCCAAGAAAGCAGTGGAGAAAGCATTGAATTCAAAAATTACTTTTCTAATATACATCCTCATATACGTACATACACATTCAAGTGAAATCATCAAAAGAAAAGGAAATGTGTGAAGTTAAAGTCTTAGTTGATTTGACAAGGTTTCTCACTTCCTCTGTAACCCATTGGAAACAATATTTTGGACCACTTGTTAAAAAAACAATTGACGAGCAGGAATGTTAATTGAATTATTGCTTACTATATTTGGAATTCTCAAGAAATTAAAACTATCTTCTTCCCCCAGTTCCCACTGTTCAACCAGTTCTGGGGGCAGTTTCTAAAAAAAACTTATTTCAATGCTGGAGAAAGTGGCTTTTATTGAGAAAGCTATTTTACTTCATCAGGATATAATTACTTCAGCTTACAACCGACTTAATATGATGGGGTGGGGGTTTATTTAGCAAACAATTTGAACTTCAGAACTATTTTCTTAAATTAGGTGGAGGCAGACTGAGCTTATAGTCAAGTTGCAGGCTATCAGCAAATGATTCTTATGTTATGCTTTAAATTTAGAGACATCACAAAATATGAAAACTTGCATTCTGAGTATAGTTATTATATCAGTTATTATATAATGTTGGCGGCTAATAAGGGAGATTGGTTAAAAATGGAGATAATGCACTTTTATCCTACAAATACAGAGATGTTCATGAAGCAGATGCCTTTTTTAAAGTAGATTAAACTTTCCAGGGTTTTGCTACGTTCACTCAAAGGATATAGGCCAACCTCAAATTTATTATTTAATATGATTGAAGCCATGAAATCCTGGAAGGCCCCCAACCAGTTGCATTTCCTACTGAATAAAAAATACCTAAATACCTGGAGATGGCAGAGGGCAGGCCAAGAGTTAAACCTACAAGGAAGTAGATTCATGTTAGATGTCAGAAGCTGCCATGTTGAGTGGTAAAGTTTTACACTGGAGGTCTTCAAACAAAGATTAGATTATTGGATGTCTCCACAGATTCCACACTAAGCAAAATTAGACTTTTGTTGATTCCCTCTCAAATATTAGAAGATTGCTATCATGTCACCCTAGTCCTTCTTTTCCCCAGACTAGACATACCCAATTCCTGAAACTGTTCTTCATATGTTTTAGCCTCCATCCCCCTAATAATCTTTGTTGCTCTTTTCTGCACTCTTTCCAGAGACTGTACAGCCATTTTTTTTAATAAAGTGGAGAAAACTGGATGCAGTATTCTAAGTGTGGTCTTACTAAGGCTTTATAAAGCAGTACTAATACTTCACATGATCTTGATTCTATCCTTCTGTTAATGCAACCAAGCTTTGCATTGCATTGGCTTTTTGGGCTGCTGCTGCACACTACTGGCTCATATGTAAGTGATTGTCCACTAGGACTCCAAGCTCCCTATCACAGTTACTGCTTTTGATCCCAGTTTCACCTAATCTGTACCTGTACATTAGGTTTTTCTTGCCTAAGTGTAAAGTCTTATTTTTCTCCACATTGAATTTCATTTTGTTAGATAGGGGCCAGTGTTCAAGTCTATCGAGATCCATCTGAATCTTGAGCCGGTCTTCTGGGGTGTTGGCTATTCCTACCAGTTTAGTGTCATCTGAAGATTTGATGAGTTCCCCTTCTGTTCCCTAATCTAAGTCATTTATGATGATATTAAAGAGTTCTGGGCCTAAAATGGAACCTCGAGATACCCCACTATTTACTTCCCTCCATGTAGATGTAGTTCCATTAAGGACTATATGTTGAGTACAGTTTGTCAGCCAGTAACAAATCCATCCGGTGGTGATGCTGTCTATCCCACATTTTTCTAGCTTACTTTACACTTAATCTCTTTTTAGAATGCAGGCCATTTGTCTATGTTCTGAAACTGAGTTCAGAAATCCTAGAACCTCTAAGTCACACCAAGATGATGTGACTTAGCAGGCTCTTGCTGTGTTTGGAGAAAAGGGCTGAAGCATTATCTCATCTCAGGGAGCTCCACAATATTAAGTTTATGCTCAGAGATGTATGCACTGGGGGGGGAAAGCTTCACCTACATAAAAGGTTACTTCATTTGAGACCAGGATTTGCTTCCGGTTGGTCTGATGTTGTAATGGTACATAGGAAAACTCTTGGGAGACTGGACAAAGAGTTTCTACCAAGCGAATGGCCAGATAAGACACAGCATAACCCACAACTGGATAGTAGACGGGGCAAGAACCTCACTAGTTTTTTTCAGGCTGGTAAAGGAGACGGGGGAAGGATTGTACTTTCAGAATTGCAAGATTCTGTCAATGTAGCTTTACAATACAGTAGAATTAAAAATTAATCATGATAAAGTTACCTATCTGTAAGGCTGACAAATGAAACTTTAATTTGTTTCAGGAGCTTTCATTCCTAGTAATCAATGCTGGAATAATGTATATCAATTTGCTTGCTGTTTGTGAAAACCCCTTCTTGGATAGGCTTTGAATCCTTGTTTTGGATACAATAGTGGATGGAAGAAGATAAATTTTCATCTGCTTCCAGATCTTTAAGAACAAAAAAAAACAAACGCATTTGGATTGTTTCAAAGCTCCCATTTGGACTATTGCAATGTGCTCTACATGGGGCTGTCCTTGAAAAGTATCCAAAAGCTTCATCTGGTCCAAAAGGCAGCCATGCGAGCAATCTTGGTTGCCCAAAGAATGGTGCATGTAACACCTCAGCTGCAAGAGCTGTACTGGGTACCAGTTTGCTTCTGGGTCCAGTTCTAGGTGTTGGTTATGACCCTTAATGCCAGGGGTGGGGTCCGACCAGTGAAACTACCGGTTCGGTGATTTATGTTTTGCATGTGCATGCGTGCTGTGCGTACACGCATGCCTGATATGTGGTGCGCGAATGTAGAACATCGTCAGCTTGCTGCCTGGAGTAGCACTGTGCGTGGGTGTGCAGCATTTCAAAAAGCACTTTTTTCGGGTCTTCCGGTTTGTCGGCTTCGCGAACGGCAGGGATTCGCGAAGCTGAGCGATCCCTGCTGCGCTAGCCGCTTTTGGGGCTCTGATCCGGACGGGTATGGAGCTAGGCTGCCCTGCAGGGGCAGCTGAAGGTAGGGGGGATCCGGAGAGGGGTTTGGGGTGTTGCAGACCCCCTCCACGGCTGGCAGAACCCCCTTTTCCCAAGACGGTGCAGCGGCGGTCCGTAATGGCCGCCACAAAGAAGCTGGCAGCCGGGTAAGAATGCGCAGGAGGAAGTGGAGAAAGTTTTTGAAAGGAGAAAGTTTTTCTTGGTTCCTAGGACTCTAAGACATATTTAACAAAATTCCTGAAAAGTATGACTTTCTGAATGATACCTTCTAGAAGAGGAAAAAAGCGGCAGTTTGGTGGTGCTGAAAGGAAAGCTTACCCTCTTTTCCTACGGAATAAATAAGTGGATATTAAGAAACCTATTTTTTTTTTAGGTGAAAACTGGCTTTAAGCGATGAGTGGGAAGAGAGAGGACTAAAAAAAAAAATATTTGTATGCTAAGACTTTGTTGGAGGAGATGCCTTAAGGATTTGAAGACTAAAATATATTGCAATAAGATTTTAAGAAACAGATTTGGACTTTCTTTTTCTCTGATTGATACTACCCCAGGAGGAAGAAAGTGAGAACTCTGCCTTGGTTTGGACTGATTGATAACTTTGGGACTGTTTTATTTTTTTTTTTTTTTTTGGAATATTCTGGTTGTTGTAAGAAGAAAGAAGGGGAAAAGAAAAGATTTATAATGGCTCTTTCTATTGAGGAACTGAGAAAAGATTATGAACAAGCAAAAAAAATGGTAAAGCTGGTTTGAAAGAAGCCTTCCTTTTTTTAGAAATGGCGCTTATTAACTATCAACAAACATTACAACAGATGAAGACAGCAGAAGAAGAAGAAGGAGAGGAAGCCATTTTAATAAATTTCAGAACTCGACCAAGAAAGAAGGAAGAGGGAAAGGAAGAGAAATAAAGGACTTAAGATTTTAAAAAACACTTAAGAAAGGGAAAAATAAGGTGCAAAATCAATATAATGATAGTAAACAAAAGGGAAAAGGAACACGACAGTGAAGGGAAGCCAGTAAGGCAGAGGCTAGAAGAAGGGGGGGTAGAAAGGTTTGTTGGGAGAAGAAAGAAAAAGGTGGAGAAAAGCCAAAGTTTTGAAATTAAATGGGAAAAAAGGAATCTTTTTTAGGGATAAAGGATAAAGTATAATTTCTTCAAAAAGATTTTGCAAGGTACATAAGATGATATTGTAGTATTGTACTAGAAATAGAAAACTTAAATGCTTTAAGAGTTGATAAGAGATTAAAATGTTGAAATGTTTAATAATGATTGGTTTTAAAATTTAATAATATGAGGGGAGGTTTAGAATATTGAGTTTTAATTAAAGAGTTTAATAAGATTATGGTATTGATGTTATTATAAAATTTCTATTATAGTATTTGTTTTTAATATTTAGATCTATTGTTTAACTATGTATTTAATTATTCTGGATGTACTATTTAGATAGAATGTACCAAGCAAAATCGGATTGGGTATTGGGCGTTATTTTAAAGGTTAATTTGATTAATTTAGGGGGGAGATAGAAAGGCATCATACTCTGATTAGTGATTTCAGGAGAAACTTCTTCTTTTTTTTTTATAAGGAACGAGACAAAGGGACAATAATAGAATGGACAAAAGATACAAATATAATGACTCAAATTAAGATGATTAATTAAGATAGAATTAAGAAGAGTGAAATATGTGGAGAAGTTAATATAGAAGACTTAGAATGGTAAATAAAATAAGTAATGATATGTAAGATGAGCATGAATATAATTGAAGTCCATGAAGAGAGAGATACCTGGGTCCAAGTTACTTTCCAAAAAGATTTTTTTTATGTTTTGTGTGTTGTGTGTATATGTTTTTTTTTTGGGGGGGAGAATTAATAAAACCTTGCAGAAATATAGAATGAGAATAATGGTAACTAAGTCAGAAAGAAATAGATGAAATAATAATAATGAAATTGAATAAGAGTAAAGAGAATTAAAGAGAAACTGAATAAGAGGTTTTTGTATGTTTATATGGAAATGGTTTAAAACAGAATTATAATTTATCTGACTTATTAAATTTATAATGAAAAAAGGTTTAAACATGTAATGGATAATGATGATTTGTGTGTTTTGAAAATTAATAAAACTTGTTTTTTTTTTTTTTTAAAAAAAGCACTTTTTTCCTGCTTTTTCAACCGCAGCTGTGCCACGCAAACCAGCTGAGGTTGAAAAAGCAGGAAATAAAGGGCAGGTAAGAGCCCGGGCGGGCGGGCGGGTTTCCATGTGTTCTGCTCTTCAGAGCTACCAGTTCTACAGAGCTGGACAGAACTGGTAGAATCCCACCCCTGTTTAATGCCCTACATGGCATGAGGCCAGGTTACCTACATAACAAACTTCATCCCATTGCATCAGCCTGTCACACCAGATCAGGCAGGGAAAGTACATTGCAGACCTTGTCAACCAAAGAATTCCAATTGGTAGCATCCAGGAAGAGAGAGGACACTCTCTCCAGAAGTGAGGCAGCCCCTCCCTATTTGATATGTAAAGGCTTATAAACATGGCTCGGTGGCCTTGCGCCAAGGGGCTGGTTAGTTTTTTGACTCTGCCTCTTGATCAATTTTTAACATCCCTTGTCTTTTTTTAAATTTTATATTTACTGTTTCTATACTTTTAATATTTAATTGTACACTACTCTGCAAGGAAGATGGGTAGTCCTTAAATATTGTAAATAAATGTCTACCTTCCAGTTATTTAACTTTAGTTGCAACTATATCATTTCCACCATGTCTTGCTGGTCCAAATGGCACTGCTGGGAAGAAGAAGCAAGACATTTTTTCTGCACAAGCTCCTGTGATCTGAAAACAGATTCACAACCTTTAATCCTAAAGGGGAAAGAGGAAACCTTTAACTCCCAAACTGTCTATGCCTAGCCAACAATAATCCTTCCAAATTTGTTTGAGTTATTCAATTTTTTAAAATTCCTTATGTAATTGTAGATTTTAAAATTTTAACTTGTAATATGTTATCTCTGGTTCTAAGAGCTAGCTATATCCCTTAAAAACACAAGAGGGCATTATACTCTTTAATTGTAGTGTCAATACCTAGCTTTTCTGAGGAAGAAAAATAAATTCTTAACACTTATTTCCAACTAAACTTGTGCTTGGAAGTGAGTATAGCAGATAAATTCTTGTATATCTCATCATTCACCCCTTACATATTAATATTATATTTCAATAGTATTCATTTTTTATCTTTAAAAAAAGCAATCAACTGTATTTAGCTTGTAGAAGCTGCATCATAATATGTAATAGCCCTCTCTAAGCGGTTTACAGAGTCAGCATATTGCCCCCTACAATCTGGGTCCTCATTTGATCCACCTCGGAAGGATGGAAGGCTGAGTCAACCTTGAGCCTGGTGGGATTCGAACTGCCAAATTGCAGTCAGCCGGCAGTCAGCAGAAGTGGCCTGCAGTACAGCACTCTAACCACTGCACCACCGAGGCTTGATATTAATGTTAAGAAAACAACATTAAGCTACATTTAATTTGGTAAGGTGCTGGGAGAGGTGATGCTTTTTTCATGGTATCTGGATAATTGTTTGAAATCTCCTTTGAGCAGGAGATTAGACTAGATTAGACTCTAATTATGTTATTCTGTGAATTCCAGGCTAGCCCATCCCAGGCTTTCAATGTTATTTTGATTGTAAACACCATTTTAGGATGAAAAACTGAGAAGAATTAGTACTGAAGTCTGCTTTTCCACCATTGATATTTCTCCATGATGATAATTGTAATTTAAAAAAAAAAAAAAAAAAGCCGGAATTTTTTATCTTCAAAGCAGTGGTTGGATTCAATTTTTTTTTTACTACCGGTTGTGTGGGCGTGGCTTGGTGAGAGTAGCAGGAGAAGGATACTGCAAAATCTCCAGTCAGGGGTGGTATTTGCCGGTTCAGAACTGGTCAGAACCTGCTGAATATCACCTCTGCTTCAAACTGTTTGGCTTCAAACACCAGACGCTTGACACTATGAAACTGGGTGCATGGAAATATTGACTGAACCTTACACAGCTCCTATGACTAGAAGGGCAGACGTTCTTCTATGCCAGACTTCCTTTAGGGATAGAATTTAGCTGACTTCGGTGCAGAATTCTGATTTAAAATGACAGAGGAAAGACGTATGTAGCTTGTGACATATTATAATTCATATCTCAAACTAGATTTGTCCAATGCTGACTCACCCAAAAAGGGGAAAAAAGGAGAAAGTCCCAATTCAGAACAGAGGAATGTGAGTCATAATTATCAGCCTATGGACATATTCAAATACTTGCTTATAATACAATTTTATTCTCTTGGGAAGAGAAAGAACACATTTTATCCCGTCTCTGTGATGGCCAAATTAAATCAAGATGTAAGTCATGCAGTCATTAATTTGCATGAATGCTGTTTTATTAGCATCAGATTTTGTAGGGTAAGTTTTGTTTAATTTTTTTCCTTCAAACTACTGTGGGTCCAATCTGCATTTGGATTCAGTGTCTGATATTTGTACTAGATGGGGATGGATGAATGAGTGAATGAATGAATGAATGAATGAATGAGTGAGTGAGTGAGTGAGTGAGTGAATGAGTGAATGAATGAATGAATGAATGAATGAATGAATGAATGAATGAATGAAGCAATTTAACCACCATAAGAATCCTGGTGAACTCCAGGGAGTTTATAGATGCTATGATATGTAGAACAAAAATAATCCAGATTACAGTAGGGATCCCCAACCTATGGGCCATGGCTACCAGGCCATGGCCTATTCACAACCAGGCCAACTTGTGTGAGTGGCAGCGCCAGTGCTCAGAGCCCTACTCACGCAAGTGACAGGTGCACACATCTGCCGTTCACGCAAATGAAGTTGTGCATGCATGCAGCCACGGCTGCTCTTCATACCCAGGCAGTGTTGGCATGTTAACTCCCAATAAATTCTTTTTAACTTTTGGAGGTTTGGTTCAAGACTCATGATTTAAATGGGGGTAACTGCCAGAATCCTGACGCCATCACCTCTTTCCACCTCCCTCCCCAGACCAGGCCACTAATCCGGAAAGGCTGGGGAATGCTGGGTTACAGTACATTTATTAATTAAAATGAATTTAACACAGATTGCTCATTTTATGTATTGTGTCACCTTTATTGATGCAGTCCTATCATGATGAAAGATATATAGGTCAAGAAACTGAAGTTTTTATCTTGTAGAAGTCCAACTCCTGGCTTTATCATAAGTTCTACCTAGATAAATGTCCTTCCAGGTTAAATGGGAGGAAGTGAACAAGAATAGCATTTATGTAGCTTGTGAAGTAGTTTCCTTCTTTGTACTGTTAAAAACCTTCACCTGTGAAGAATTTTAAGCTTGGTAACTGGAGGAATCTACTCCATTCAACAAACTCCAAACCAGGCAGCTTCACAAAAAATCATTTGTTGTCACTGGGACACAAGTAGTAGTTGGACTTACAACTTGTGACACCTTGGCACCACTTCTTTAAATCACAGGATATTTACAATGCCTCCAGGTTCCAGAGTAAGTATCTATGTCAAGCCTTGGCTGCCAGATAAGCAATGTAATCAAGAATGGGCCATTCCAAATGAAGGTAGAGAGCATATCTGACATGTTAGATCTGAAAATCTTCAGAAAATCATGGTTCATTTGCCATCCTGGCATATGAGAGCTCATAGTGTCTATTTTCTCAGAGCAACTGTTGAAAGGTGGATTATGTTAACCAATGACAACTTGCATATGCATGAGCTTGTGAAATATTTTGACTACTAAAGCTGTTTCATAGCAGTTCATTAAAAGACAAATAAAATATTTTAAGTTTACATTTTTATATAAAGATCAGGAATGCTTTTGGCTGATAGTTTTCTTTCTATTAAGCATCTGTTCTGTATTTTTTTTAAAAAAACCGCAGCAATGCTTAGCCTGTTGTATATTAATAGCTAATCTTAATTAGATCAAAACACTGCAGTTTCTTAGAAGAGATTAGTAAGTCACTCTGTCCAACAATGCTTCCTATGAATGCAACCCATAGTATCTCAGCACCAACATCTGCTTTCAAAATATTAAAAATGATAAACATTGCCAGATGCAATCCACCTGGTCTTCCATTATTGACCATCTGCATAATTTTACATTCCTTTTAAAGCAATAGCACAGGCTTAGTTCAGACTTAGTACATTTTTGAGAAATTACTTTTCTGTAAATCCAGGGCAAGATGGAAGGACAATATCAATGTATGGCCAATCCGTCTGTCTTAGATGGATACTCTAAATGATGGAGGTATTATGATTCTTAATTTTGGTCAATAGTGGACCCATGACTGACACACAGAAAAGATAACATTGGCATGAATAGAATAGAATAGAATAGAATAGAATAGAATAGAATAGAATAGAATAGAATAGAATAGAACAGAACAGCAGAAACAAATCTATTCATACATATGAACACACATATGCTTATTATAAAATTAAATTATTATATTTATCTTAAATTACTTGATCTCATTATCCCTTTCCTCCCACCAAATCCCAGGCTGTTGTTTTACATAAGCATCTTAGCTGTGGCGATCTCCAAATGGATCCTCAACTCTCAAATCAGCAATTACAAATTGCTCCATTATCCCGGTTTAGGCCCAAATTATCCTCAAATTAAGAACTAAGGTTCTAAATTATCCTATTGAAATTGAGAAATAGTAGAAGCTGTTGATGACTCTGAGCTCCATCCATTCGGAATAAATAAATTATTGCATTCTTACATTATATTTAAATTATATGTATATTTTCTTTACAATGACTTTCATTTGGTGAGTCTTAGTTCACAGTACGGTAACTTCTAGAAGCTTAACGAAAGTCCCTTATTTCAAGAGAACTAATTCTTCTGTCCCTCCCTCCCTCGCTTCTAATAAGAAGGAATAAAACAATCTGGTAGGGATTACAGACAAATGGTTACTTTTTATTAAAGGATAATGAAATATAATGTTTGTTTCAAGATAGATTTAGAATTTACAGAATACACAGTATGAAATGTTTTATTCAATTTTTCATTTAATGCCTGTCAGATTTTTCTAGCATATAAAAAAGCTAGTGTTTATAAATAAGTATGTATAAAAATATATTAACAATATAGACCAACGACTGTCAAACTTGCCGTGTCACGTTGCCATCATGTGACGTATTGCGATGTTTCTTTCCCTTCAATGAACTGTAGTGGATGTGGCCTGCATGTGATGCATCTGGCCCCTGGGCTGCCAGTCTGACATTCCTGATATAGCCCTGTTGTGAACTAAAGAAATGTAATTAATAAAGATTCATTTGCATAGCAGGATCGTAATCCTGCACTTCCTATTGGCCCTTATAATGGCAAGTTATGATTGGTTAATTCCGAGCAATCTGACTGGCTGTTGGCGGGCCGAGTCCCATTGGACGAGGTTCAAACCCTATAACAACATCCATTGGTCATCCGGATAGCAGTTCACTCTATAAAAGGGCGGCCGCTATCCGGGGTTTTTTGTCTCTGTTATCATGCTGTAAATAAAGAGCTGAAGTTCACGTGAAGCAGTTTCGCTCCGCTTTCTACGCCCATGCTTCGTACTTAACACTGGCGACGAGGATGGGATTCGGAGACAATAGAGCTGGCTAAACCCTACAGAGCACCAACCGAAGCACGTGGCTGAGAGCGCACCTACATCGACAGGATGTCAGGCGGCGCTATACCACCCGCTCCTTTTGACCCAGACAAAGAAGACTGGGAGTCGTATATGGAACGCTTCCAGATATTCTTGGAAACCAACAATTTAGAGGACGTGTCCACCAGCAAGAAAAGAGCGGTGTTTTTGACCTACTGCGGGCCTGCCGTATTCCGGTGGCTAAAGCAATTGCAAAACTGGCTGAAGTAACAGAAATGGGTTGGGACACCGCACCCCTCCTTCGGGCTCATTATGCATCCACAGCATCAACACTGGCCCGAAGACGCGAGTGTTACCAGAGGGAACAACAGAAAAGCCATAGCTGCCCAGTTCTGGGATTAGATGCACGACACAGGCACAGAAGGCCTATGGAGAAAGACAACATCAGCTTTCCAAAGGCCGTCACCTATGCTACTGCAGCAGAAGAAACCAGGAAGTCGGCTGCTCAAGGCACCGCAACCACGCACTGCTTCGTCAACTCACCCGTGACACTTCACCAGGTTTAGAGAAGTTTCCGGCAACAAAGAATCGCAAACCGAAGAATGATGAAGAAGAAGTCATCAGGATTCGGGCAATCAGAGTCCACGAATTCTAAGGACTCCGCACAAATGCCAATCCCGCTACGCACTCTGCCAAAGTTGTGGAGCCAACCATAAGAGAAGCAACTGCAAATTCCGCTACGCACTCTGCCACGCCTGTGGGAAGAGAGGCCACATCGCACGGGCCTGCAGAAGCAAGAGAGAGTCCAACCCAAGCCGAAGGGAGAACAACCTCCGACAACCCGCAAGAAACGTTCTTGTAAACCGGCATCGCTTGGGTAACCAAGAAAACAACCACTCCTACAGAAACAGAGCACCGGCTCTTCAAGCAAAACAGGAAAAGGAACACCAAACGACAACCATCGGCCACGCTTCGCTACTAGACACACAAAAATCCGAGTGAGAGTCGCCATAGAAAACCAACCCTGCCAAATGGAAGTCGATTCGGGATCGTCCCTCTCGATGGTCTACTGGAAGACTCTCAAACAACTCATCCCGACCATCCGCCGTCAGGACCTCAGCATCCAGAGGATCGTCCTCAGGGATTACCAGGGGAACACGATTCCAGTCACTGGCTTGACTCAAGTCCGAGTAACTTTCAAAAAGCATAGTGCAGCAGTCCCATTGACTGTTGTCGACGGCAACCGCCCAGTTTGCTAGGCCTACAATGGTTCGCCCCACTAGGGATTGAATTAGCCGGCATTCACCATGCAGAGAGCAACGACTGGGAAGAAGGCATTGTCCAGGAATTCCAGGACGTCTTTTCAGACAACTTAGGCAAGTACAAAGGGACCCCTATATCATTTAACCTCAATCCAGAAGTAGCCCCTATCCGCCTTAAGCCTCGTCGGGTACCATTCGCCCTAAACCCAAGATCGACGAGCAACTTGATAAGTTAATAGCCCAAGGGGTGTTGGAGCCTATTGACCATGCCCATGGGAGACCCTAATCGTAACCCCCATCAAACCGGATGGGTCGATCAGAATTTGTGGAGACTACCGCGCCACCCTAAACCACGCACTCCAACAGAGCGCTTATCTGGTGCCGGTGGTTCAACATCTTCTCCACTCCCTGGGGGCGGGAAGATCTTCGCAGTTAGACTTAGCGCAAGCGTATCAACAACTACCCGCTGATACGGAAACCGCAGAGGCACAGACTATCGCTACACACCGAGGTGCCTTTAAATGCAACAGACTCCAGTTCGGAGTAAGTGTAGCTCCCGGGATATTTCAGAGTCTAATGGAGAGACTTTTGCAAGGCATAAAAGGGTTGTGCCGTATTTTGATGACGTTTTAATTGCGGCCCTAATAAAGAAGAGCTCGAACGGCGTCCTCAAACTAGTTCTACATAGATTCAAAGACGCCAGCCTCAAGGTGAAAAAAAAAATGTCAACTGTGTACTGAGCGGGTGGAGTTTCTTGGGTATCTCCTCGATAAACAAGGGATTCACCCCACTGAGACCAAGCTCAAAGCAATTAAAAACGCCCCAAGACCTAAAAATAAGGCTGATCTCCAGGCCTTCTTGGGACTCATCAATTTTTATAACATCTTCTTGCCTCACAAGGCAACAGTAGCTGAACCCTTACATCGACTTCTCGACAAGAAAGCTATTTGGGTTTGGGGTCACAGAGAAGAACATTTTTTAGAAAGGTGAAAGACTTATTAACTTCCGACGCTGTGCTAATGCAGTACAACGAGACTTTGCCATTAAACATTACATCCGACGCGTCACCGTTTGGGGTTGGAGCCATTTTGAGCCACGTGTTACCAAATGGGAATGAGGCTCCTATTGCTTACTTTTCCCGCACGTTATCAAAGGCTGAACGAAACTATAGCCAACTTGACAAAGAGGCTCTTGTTATTGTATCGGCCGTGAAACGATTTCATGAATATGTTTACGGGCGGCCCTTTACTCTAGTCACAGACCACAAGCCTTTACTTGGCATTTTAGCAGGTGATAAACCAACGCCGCATATATTATCACCTAGAATGACTCGCTGGTCAGAATTCCTAGCAGCCTACAACTACGTACTGCAGCATCGCCCAGGAAAGCCATTCCCCACGCTGACGCTTTGAGCCGTTCCCCACTTCCGGAAACCATCAGCGACCCAGCTCCGACCCTCAATACGCTGCAAATTGAAACCCTCAACTCGCCGCCACTAACGGCAAGGGATATCGCCGCCGACACAAAATGGGACGCTATCCTCGCAAAAGTTCTCAGTTGGGTCGAACGCGCTGGCCAGTCGAAGAAACTCCCGCCACTTTTGCACCATTCAAAAACCGCCAAACAGAACTATTCTCCCAGAAGGGCTGCATCCTATGGGGAGATAGAGTCGTCCGTGCCAGAGAGACTACAGCGACTCGTGTTGCAAACCCTCCACGAAGGACATCTGGGCATCGTCCGCATGAAGGCTCTCGCCGGCTACGCGTGGTGGCCAGGCATCGATAAACAAATTGAAGCCTGGGTAACCACGCAGAAACTGACAAGAGGTCAGCAACGCCCACCGAGAGCAACCCCACTGAATGGGAACGCCTCGAGGCCCGTGGTCCCGCATCCACATTGATTTCAAGGGACCTACGAAGGGACACACTTTTCTCCTAACCATGGATGCTTACTCTAACTGGCTTGAAATCCACAAGATGAAAAGCACGACTACTGACTCCGTTATTAAAAAACTAGATAGATTATTCGCAACACATGGTTTCCCGGACATTCTAGTTTCCAACAACGGACCCCAATTTACTGCTCTCACCTTCGAACAATACTTGGCGGACCGAGGCATCCGCCATGCCTTAACTTCGCCGGCTCACCCTGCGGCAAATGGTAGAGCGGAACGGATGGTCCAATTCCTTAAAAAGACACTCCAAAAAATGGATCCGGGGGACATCGACGCTACAACACATTACCCCCCACAGTGTCACCAACAAGACCCCAGCCGAACTTTTAATGGGGCGGAAGCTTCGCTCCCACCTCGACCGATTACACCCATCTTATGCGCCAGAGAAACCTTGCGGATCCAGCGGAACGTATCGCCAATTCAAGGTAGGCAACTTGGTCTACGCTAAAAACCTTTCCGGCGAACCGCTGTGGGTCCCTGCCACCGTAGTCTACCTCACTGCCCCTAGATCTTATCGCCTTAAGACGACAGACGGCAAGATATGGAAACGCCACATAGACCAACTTCAATCTCGTTTACAACCAAATATCCGCACCCCAGGACTTCCAAACTCAGGGGAGGGAATACCGAGGGGAACGAAGACCGCATAGACGACGATTTAATCGAGGACAGATGGCCACTAAACCTAGTGCTCGCGCCACCTGAAGAAAGTCCGGGATTGGGGCCATCCTCCCGCAGAGGAACACCATAGCGGAAACAGGCCCGCCCGATCCAGGAATGGACTTAAGGGACTCTGATAGTATCGCGGAAGCAACCCCGGGCGAAAACGAGCCTTGCGTTCCACCGAACCGAACTTTAAACAAAACCCGGTGGAACAGCGAAATCAACTAGGCAGGTAAAACAACCTGCATACCTGCGAGATTACGCCACCACGGCCGTCAAACGGAACCCAGGGGGAGGGGTGTTGTGAACTAAAGAAATGTAATTAATAAAGATTCATTTGCATAGCAGGATCGTAATCCTGCACTTCCTATTGGCCCTTATAATGGCAAGTTATGATTGGTTAATTCCGAGCAATCTGACTGGCCGTTGGACGAGGTTCAAACCCTATAACAACATCCATTGGTCATCCGGATAGCAGTTCACTCTATAAAAGGGCGGCCGCTATCCGGGGGTTTTTTGTCTCTGTTATCATGCTGTAAATAAAGAGCTGAAGTTCACGTGAAGCAGTTTCGTCTCCGTTTCTACGCCCATGCTTCATACTTAACAAGACCAATGTAATATTAATAAATATAATTAAAATCCTACCTGAAGCATCATAAATAATAAAATTCTATCCTCAATTTCAGTTTCATGAAGAAAATTCAGTTCCATCTTCAAGGAGTGGCACTGAGTCTATTAACCCTTATGTATGCTTGTGGAGCTGAATTTTCCTTGTCAAAATAATCAATCAAGAGTAAAGAGGTGTCAAACATTCATAACTAATATATGCAACATTGTCCCTTCTTATCACTTTCAGCAAAACATCATTGTTCTGTCTTTCTTTTTTCTTTTTCTTTCTTAACATTGATTTATTTACAACCCCAATCAAACACCTCTAAGGAGAAGTTCAGGAGAATTTCTCAACCAAGCAATTCCCAGAGCAACAGTAATTGTAAGAACCACTAAAATAAGGTAAAAAAACAACAACACCTATACTTCACTAAATATCTGGACCATCAAAGGCCCACTTAAAAAGGAGGCTCTTTTTAAAAGAGACATCTTTAGAGGTTTCCTAAAACACGGAATGAAAGAGCCAAGTTTATTTCTAAAGCTAGCATATTTCACACTGGTGGGGCTATTTCAGAAAAGGACTGCCATTCAGTCATTTAGAACTCTAGTGCGGAGAACATCCTGGTACAGTTCTCTATTCAGTCTCAGGCTGCATTCTGCTTTATACTGCTTTAGTATGGTAGCAATGTGGTTAAAATGCAGTATTGCAGATTAATTCTGCCCATGGTCAGGAGTTTGATTCCGATGGGAATCGAAGTTGGCTCAGCCTTCCATCCTTCTGAATCGGTAAAATGAGGACCCAGATTGTTGGAGGCAATATGCTGACTCTGTAAACCTCTCAGAGAGTGCTATACAGCACTATGAAGCAGCATATAATAAGTCTAAGTGCTATTGCTGTTGCTATTTATCACAATATGATTATCATGGGTAACAGAAATCCAGTAAGTATTTAGCTTAAATATTGTGATTAGAACCAAAGTAGAACTCTGGTCTAAAGACAAAACATTCTCTTTATTTAATTTCTGATTAAAATCCATCAGTCCCAAGCTACAACACCCACTGTTTGGGGAACTGTCATTCCATCACCTCTGCTTTCAAATGTCCATTAGACCCAGTTTGGTGTAGTGGTTAAGGCACAAGGCTAAGAACTGGAAGAATATGAGTTCAAGTTCTGCTTTAGGCACTAAGCCAGAGGAGTAATTTTAGACCACTCGCTTTCTCTTAATTCAAAGAAGAAGACTAAGACAAATCACTTCCAAAAGTCTAGCAAAGAAAAATGAAGGGATTTGTCCAGGCAGTCTCTAAGAGTGAATAGTCAAGGTATAAAGCCATCATCATCATCATCATCATCAATATCATCATTTTAGCTTTCAAGGGCTACAAATGACCTCTGACACCAATACCTTTTGACTTGTTGGATAATGTCCATTGGAGATGCCATGCTTGGAAGAACTTTTTACAGTTAAGAAGAGGGATCTAAAAAGATCACTGCATAGGGAGTAGCTTTAAAGTTAGGTTTCTCTTCTCTTCATCTATTATAAGTAAAATCTAAGGTTTCTTAGAAGAAATATTTCCATCAAGTTTGGTTGGAGGGTTTTCCCCAGAAATATAACTCTTCACATTAGAATAATTGGACCTTTTTAAAATTTGCTTATAAAAACGTGGTCAGATCAAAGTGATTATGCCTTGCTCTGAGGTGTTTGCACATTACAGTCAACATACTGCGCATTTTGCTTATCTATCTTAAAGATTCCTTCTTTCTGTTTTGAAGACAAAGAACAATCCAGCGATTGTCTCCCAGGAAACACAGCATTGTAGTCATTGTATTAATTAGAGCCTTGAAAGATCATTTAGTGCAACCGTTCTCAACTTGACAGTTTCCAGTTATGTTGTGCAACCATTTCTCTTCTCCCCCAAGCAGTATTGTCTTTGGCCTTTTGGACTAGGTATGATGGGAGTTGTAGAGAGCCTTAGCATGACCTAAGCTAGTCAAGGACATTAATTTCCAAACCTGGAAAAGCCTTGTTCATTAGTAACTTCTCTTGTAGCTTCTTCTTTTACTTGGGCAGCTGAAAACCTGGGGCGTGGTTTTGGTTCAGCTATCCATTTCAAGGTCTGTGAGTCAGAAAGACTGTGTAGGCAAATCACTATATGCTTCATTATGTCCCCCTTTACTATCCATTAAGAGTTCAACAAAATGCTTGAATGGAAAGTTTAATAACAGAAGACATTTATGATGTTTACTTAAATTTTCTGGACCATTACATACAAATGACATGAGTTATGGGATGTTAAGAGTAGCCAAAAATTCTTTCTGACCACTCCACTCCAGCACAAGCTGCCAATATCTCTCTTCTTTTTTCTAGAAAGAAGGTGGGGGGAGAAGAATCTCTATGGCCAAAATGAAGGTTCTCAGTGGATACCAGACTCAAAATCTGCCATTTTGGCAAGACCATCCCTTTGAAGTTTACATTACCAGGGCTATTTATTTATTTCCCCCCAGCAACAATGACAGTGGTTGAGATAAACTGTTTAATTCTAAATAGAAAACACATCTGCTTTCTCTGCATTGTTTTTTTTAATTATTGCTGGAGGGGTGACAGTTTCAACCAAGTAGCATGCAGGACATTTTAAGTGAGATGTTATATGACAGTTTGCAGCTGCTGAGCTTCTCGCTGTTAACCTCTGCAGCCACCCCTGCTGCATTTTCGGGCCATTTGGGAACCAGTAGGTCCTTTAAAAGGGGATTGCTTGAGATGGTACAAAGCTGGTGCTTTCCATATCTGTGCAGCTGTTTATACATGTATCCACATAAGACTTTCACTTCACTGTCAGAGAATGCTCAGAACAATTTGCAGAACGATATGAGTGGAACATTTCCTGCCGCCGAATGAATGGGGAAGGCTGTTCAGATCCCCTGGGTACGCAGCCCTATCAGTGTGCCATTCAATCTTCTTGGTACTTTTGGTGGGGGTGCGTCAAATTAGCTAATCAGCACGATCCAGACTTTCCTGGGCTTTATCAGCACTCACACAGTTTAGCTGTCTACTCAGTTCCACCTTGATGGTCTGACAGATGAGAAATGGTGATGAATCACAGCTCACATCCTCAATTCAAAGTTTTTCATTCTGAGGTTCTGATCATGTAATCATAAACCAAGGTTTGAGAAATGAGATGTAGCACAGTCAAAAGTATTTCTCCAATAGAAACTTCTCATTACTCCCACGAGTGACCAAGTAAAGAGTAAGTCTATGTGACCAACATTATCGCATTGCCAGGTCCCATATCAAAGTATGGATTGCACATCACTTCTAGTGTTTGTTGTCATAAAAATAAATTTAAAAGTTCAGCCTGAAGTACTTGAATGAAGCCTGAAGCCCAAGAAAGTAAGAAATCCTGATTCAAATCTTATTAATTATTCAAACCTTAAAATGGACTTTGAATAGTTAATAAAATAACAAGTAGATGTTACATTATATGAAAGCTAATCTGATTTTATTTTCTATGATAGGTATTAGATCCTCCTATATTTTTTAATAAATTGATGGATCAAATTAATGAAGCTGTACAGCCAAGAATGTACAGCAATTATATTAACGCAATTAATTCATGTGCACCAAATTTGTTCTTTAAACAATTGCAAATGGATAGCTTTGAAAATCCATGGGAGAGAGTTGATCGTCTCTGAGGAAGTCCAGGCTTATGGCATAATTCCCTCCAGTTATAACCCTTGCAGGAATGCAGGAAAATCCCCCCAATTCCAATTCTTGAAGACTATCATTCTGAACAGAGGAACACCAGAGCATCTGCCTTTAGAATATTCTTTGGCAAGCCTGCAGATATGCTACATTTCATTCTTCAGTAGATATATAAAGATTTTGCTCTGTCTACTATGCAAAAAAGCTTTGCATAAGCCTTAAAATCCATTTTGTTGCCAAAATATTTTAGCCTTAACAAAAGATAAGCTAAAATGTATTGATCTACAAGTCTCTGGGCACTGAAACTTCTACCCTTTAGTCATGTTGACGGTTGCAGAATTCTGGGAGTTGAAGTCCACACTTCTTTAAAGTCACCAAGTTTGGAAAACGCTGCTCTAAACTATGAGCTAGCTGAAAAGTACAGCGGTGTTAAGTTGTGCTGTCTTCAACACCAATGTTTATTCCAGGGGTGTCAAACTTGATTTCGTTGAGGGCCACATCAGGGTTGTGTTTGACCTCGGGGGGCTGGGATGGGTGTGGCCAGCTTGATGTCACTAGTATCATGATGCCTGTGAAGTCCTGTGTGCTCTGCCAGCGAAAATGGGCTCCTGAGCTCCGTTTTTGGTTACAATGCCCCCCCTGCAACCCTCTGTCAGCGAAAACAGAGCTCAGGAGGGCTGAGTGTGGTCCTCCTGAGCTCCATTTTCACTGGCAGAGGCATCGCAGGCTGGTCCTTCACTGTTTCCAGTTCAGCCTCGCAGGCCAGATCTAAGCACCCCGTGGGCCAGATCTGGCCCATGAACCTTGAGTTTGACAACCCTGGTCTATTTGGTGATGCTGTCCTTAGAGGCTTTATGTGAGACACATTAAGAAACCTTGTTGCTCAATCCCTTAGGCTTCACTTTTTCCTTCAGTGAGCACTGTCTGCTGATAGAAAAAAGCCATTGACATTAAACATTAAATTGAAAAGCCATCAAAGCCATTGATTATTTTCTGTAATAAAGGATGCTTCAGGATAAGACAGTTTAGGTTGGCTTTTTGAATGACTGACAGGTAGCGGATGTGAAGGTGCTCCATGCCTACTACCTGTCCTTGGGTTATTTCTAAACATGACACTTTTCTTTAAAACCCTAACCCTTCCAAAGAAAGCCCGACTGACAGAGGGATCAAATAGTAATGAGTAACCATGAAGGACCAAACCCCACCCTTGTTTAGTACTACAAGAATGCGGCAAAGCTGATGACAGTGGAGTTCATAGGTAGCCATAACAGAATTCTAGTCTGTCTCCTCACCAAGAGGATTCAGATTGGAAGAGAGACAATAAAGACTGGCAGTAGGAACTTATCATAGAAATCCACTTCCTTAGCCTCATGATCACATTTTTAATTGTTTCTTTCATATCAAGAAGGCCTTAAAACAGGGGTTTCAAACTCTAGGCCTGCGTGCCAGATCTGGCCCATGGGGCCAACCTGGAAACAGTGAATGACCAGACTGTGACCCTCCCAAGCTCCATTTTTGCTGGCAGAGGGTTGCAGGAGGCTGTCACGGATGAAAACAAAGCTCACAAAGGCCGTGGGTGGCCCTCCTGAGCTCCATTTTCACTAGCAGAGGGTTGCAGGAAGCCATTGCAGCTGAAAAAAAAGCTCAGGAGCCCATTTTCACTGGCAGAATGCCCAGGCCACCACAGGCGCACCGGACACTGATATTGAGCTGGCCATGCCCATCCTGGCCTCCCAAGGTCAAACACAACCCTGAGGCAGCCCTCAATGAAATCAAGTTTGACACCCCTGCCTTATAAGATCCCGGCACATAGAATGATTTGAGAATTGACCTGATAATTGATTCAAAACTTGCAAAAACTATTGAGAGGATGAAGTGCAGCTTCTTTTCTTCATAACCAACAAAATATTTTATTTTCTTGTACCTTCCAGAGTAAGGTCTGACTATTGTCCTCTAATATCTGAGGACCTGGTGCCTGGCTTCAGCTCTACTCTATTTTGGGGAGCAGGGGAAGTGGACAAGGCATAGGGTCTCCTCATTATATTTATGCAATGACATTATTTTTGAATTCCACTTTATAGAATATTAAAAGATTATCAATAAAAGCCCAATCTCTAAGTGTCACCAAAAAGCACACATTTTTGCTGCAATTGTCAGTGGTCAATAATGCAACAGGGAACCAGTCAAGTTCCAATGAATATTGTGCAGAAACATAACATATATTTTTGGGAATTGAACGATGGGGAAACCAGTTCAGTCTATTGTAGTCAAACATATACTGAGCCTAAAAATGGCTGGAGGCTATCAACAAATAGTCTGTTTCCTAAGGCAGATGAAAGTTATTTATTTGCAAATATCTATTGTTAAAACCAGTTCCAAAGCTGGAGAAAGTATGAGGTTTGTTTATTTAATATTCCCTGGATTCTATCGAGTATAACACATAAGGCTTCTGGAAATCAATGTAGTTATTTCTATGGAATTAAAGCGAGTTCGTAATATCATTTATTGTTCACCCCATTCCGTCCACATTTGTGCATATTTACTGGGTCATCCTTTGTTTCTGTTATCCATACTCACCCACATTTTATCCAGGCCCGTTTGCTTAAGGAACCATCTACTCAAGAACTACGTCACTTTTGGCAATCCTCACATAGGGCTTGTCTAGCTGAGCTAAAGGGAGATGTGTTCTATCACAATTCTGCCTCAGTGGACTAGACTTCAAGGTCTAGGTATCAAGATTCTTCTTTGATTCTTCTTGCATGGCCATCAAAGTTCTTGCAATGCCCTAGATCAACTTGTATTTAAGCTCACCTTCTATTTCTTCCAAGGGTGCCTCTCCTGGGAGCATCCCATTGGATCTTGGCACTAAGCCTGGACACCCACTCTAAACCATCAAAGTACTGTACCTCTTTACTTCTTGCAGCAGGACAAATGTGTCAATACAGAAGGCCAGCTTGCTCAGGAGCCACATCAGAATGCCGTCTGACAGTTTTATTACTGTATTATTTTAGGAGGTCACAGCATCACGAAGTTTGGGAAGCCCTGCCACAGCGAACTGAGCATACCACTGGACTAGATTCAGCAACAGATAAGGATCTTACAGTGCTTGAGACCCCCAAAGCTATGCAAAGCACAACAAATTACAGACCTCCCCAGATAGCAATATATCCTAAGGAAATGTCACCATACAGAAATTGAGTGGACTTCTTAGACCTTAACCCCAATAAAATGCATGATAAATCTATGCAGAAGAAGTCATCAAATCTAACTAAAACAGGGAGCCAGCTCATACACGCACACAATAGGTTAGCCCTGGTTAACTCAAACCCTGCAGGCATGAGTAAGTATTAAGTATATCAATGTTTTGTTGTTTTTGCCTGTGATCCCCATGTGTCATTTTCCCTTGTGGGCCCCTGTCCAGGTCCATTCTGGATAGGAACATGAAACACTAATATTTCTGGTGTCAGAAAGAAAGTAGTTGCAGTTTGATTCACTTTGATTTTCTTTTGCCCCCTTGGCATGTGCCATGCCCCCCCCCCCATTGCATTTTTTTAACCTGTGGCCCCTGTGAATTATCCTAAGGCTCTCGGGGGCCATGCACCCCTTGGCTGAGAACCAATGGGCTATTCAGTGCCTGAGCTGATTATGGAGCCTCCTGCTTAACGTGTAAAAAAATATGTCTTCCATCTTGATCACAGATCTGGGCAGAATTGTGCTTCTTCCCTGGTTTCTAGGAAAATGCACACAATCTTTCCCCTCTTTTACCCTGTCTTTAATTTGGCTTTTAGCGCTCTAAAGAGTTATGTGCCAGAGCATTGTCTCGGTTTTTCCTCTGATATAATATCCTGATAGAATTTGAACTCTTACCACATCTTGGCCAGATCATTCTTTATCAGAGAGGATCAGAAGTTCATATTGGATACAATTTATTTCCCTTGGGATGCACCCAATTGTAAGAAATATTTTAGCAAGCATTCTCAGGGAGGACACTCCATACTAACCTTAGGGTCTCACATAGCTCTCTTCATATTGAACAAGCTGAACTTTGAGCTACACTATTAAAGTGCCCAGTATATTTTTCAGAACAAAATGTAAACATTTCCATCCAAGAAGAGCTGTAAATGCAGTTTTTATTCTGCTTGCCTTGTTCTAGCCATGAGAGAACATGTTTATATTACCATCAGTGAAGGGAAATGCAATTTTCTCCCAGGTTTCTTAACAATGGCAGAAGCCTTGAATTACGCCGTCTTCGGTCTGACTTAAGCATGGTATACAAAATCATACATTGCAATGTCCTACCTGTCAATGAATACTTCAGCTTCAACCATAACAACACAAGAGCACACAATAGATACAAACTCAAAGTAAACCGCACCAAACTTGATTGCAGGAAATACGACTTCAGCAATAGAGTGGTCAATGTTTGGAATACTCTACCCGACTCTGTAGTTTCTTCCCAAACCCCAAAAACTTTAACCTTAAACTGTCTACTATTGACCTCACCCCTTTCCTAAGAGGTCTGTAGGGGCGTGCATAAGCGCACCAACGTGCCTACCGTCCCTGTCCTATTGTTTCTCCTATTCTTTTATTTTTCTTATATGTAACCATTTCATGTATTCACAACTATGTATACATTTATACTTATTATCTTGTAAACAATTGGCAAATCAAATAAATAAATAAAATAAATAAATAAAAGCTACGGAAACCCTCCTTCAGCATCAACTCAGCCTCCATATGACCCTCCCAAGCAGTGAATGGCCAAAGTATGGCTTAAAAAGCTCAAGATGACAAAACATCAATATTCTGATTGTTTATATAGGCATCACAAGTGAGAATGTTTGGTGGCACTGAATTCTATACTGTGTAGACAATTCAGGATGAAATATCTTTTCCTTTTTTTAGATTAAAAGGGAAAGAAAAGGAGATTTCCAATTGAAAAGGTATAAAAGTATAAAAGTTACCATATTCATTAATAAAATGTAAAATCAGTTTTTTTAAAAAGGTACACAAAAATGTGTGAAGAAAGACAGTGCTCAAGAAAGGGATTTAAATGACAGTTTAATGATGAAACTGGATTGAAATGAACAAAATTATAGAGCTTTTTGGAGTTTTGTTGGGATGCTTGTATTGTCTTATGCTACAAAGGAAATTTCATCTAACCAATGCTAGGATCTTCCTGAATTAAATTAAGCCTTGTCTCTAGCCTAAGGAACATCAAATCATGGTTTGTCTCTATGCTTGAAAATATTTGTTATTGCATAAAGAATCCACCATTCCTCTAAGGAGCTCTTATAATCTTATAATGTCATATTTCCACCAGTAGAAGAGATTCTTCAATGCAGGGGAAGCAGGAAGAGGCTCCACATTCTATCTAATGGGTAAGAGAAAAATTCTAACACTTCTCCTTGAACCTTCTCAAAAAGATAACTCTAAATATACTTTTTTTCACAGAGGAAAGGCTTTAGTGTGCAATCGAAACCCATAACAGTTGCATGTATGTGTGTGTGTGTGTTTGTGTGTATGTATGTATGTATGTATGTATGTATGTATGTATGTATGTATGTATGTATGTATGTACTGTATTGTGTATATGTTTATCAAAGCTAACAGAAGAGGATGGAAGGGAGGGAGGGGGAGGAGGAAGAGGAGGAGAAGGAAAATAAGCAGGAGGAGGAGGAGAAGGAGAAGGAGGGGAGGAGAAGGAGAAGAAGAACATCTCTGCCTAAGATTTATAATCTCAAACTAAAATGATAGTTCATTCTCTAAACTGGATGCAGTTCAAAAGAGGAAGAGTCTCAGAGTTGTCAGAACTCTTAAGTGAATATCAGTATCATCCATACCACTCTGTACATTTGTAGGCCACTCTTACCTGAAAGTAGGTTCCAGAACAGGGTATTTGAAGAATAAATGTGCTGATCAAAACAACAGTGTTTTTAATGTGATGGACTTTGTTTGGTGGGTCTTATATTCTAATTGTCCTTCTAGTACATTTCAAAACATTGGTTTTTAACCTTTAAAACTTAAACTAGGGGCAATCCATATATTTCACCTTTATATGTGCTTTGGAGGGTCCCTGAAGACACGTTCACCAACATAATAATGTTACTGAGTGGACAGGATCCCTTTTTATATGGGATGGCTACTTAAATATTCTCAGGACAGGAACATACAGTTGAATATTTATAGCACTATTAACAAAATAGTTATATGCACATAGCTATTATTTTTTAAAGCAAACTTTTTTCCTCTTTTTGTTCAAATGGAATGAGAGTGGAATGCAGAGGTATAGTTTTTAAGTCTGCATACTTAGCAACTGAGGGCCATGAAAGTCCCATAACACTAAAACCTGCCATTTCTACAGTATTAGGACTGTAAGAATATAATGTGTAAGACCATTGATCCTTCAGTCTACAGTGTCCCTCCTCCAACCTGTAGTCTCCAGATCTAATATACGTTGTCCTCCATGTTATCTGGGAACTGCAGTTCCAAGTTATATGAAAGATAGTAGATTAGGGAAACTGGCAAATAGGGGCAGTGGCTATGTAACAAAGGGTTTTTTTCTTTCCCAGGAATTGAAACTGGCACCATGAAATATCTTTATAATTGAGCTACAACCTTGTTTCTTATGGAAACCTCCTTAAGAGTTTAAGCACACATCAGAAAACTCAAGAACAGGGTCTTCAAACTTGACAGATTTAAGACTTGTGGACTTCAACTCCCAGAATTCCTCCTCCAGTAATGTTAGCTCAGGAATTCTGGGAGTTGAAGTCCAGAAGTCTTAAACTTGCCAAGTTTGAAGACCCTTGCTCAAGAGCAATATGTTACACAGTGATGTCATTACACTTATAATCCTTTTCACACCTAAGAGAAAATTATATTTACAGATGTTCTAGTAATTCATCCTGGTGAAAGAGGATCAATAAGAATATTTTCTACACAACAAAGAACCAGGTAAGTGTAAGGTTCAAGTGTTGCATTTTATACTGGGGAGATTGGGGTTCAACCTACACTCAATGATGAAAACTCATTTGGTGACCTTATGCCAATCCGTTTCAACCCCATCTATTCCACTGGGTTGTTATGGGGAAAATGGAGGGGCTTACAGTATGTTGCCTTTGGCTCCTGGTAGAAAACTAAAATATAAATCAAATAAATAAATATGTTGCATTCTCTATTTCTACCATGACAGTAAGAAAGATGTTTATTGTTTTCCCATTGGGCTGAATGTTGAGAGTCTGATAGGATCTGAGGTATGGAGAGATTTTTAAGAGTTCCACCCACATGTAGTTTTTGTGCTGAAGGTTAGAACATTTCATTCCTTGGGGAAAACATCAAACAATATGCAGGATCCTCATAAAGTTACTATAAGACATCTATGTGTAGCTTTGCGGAGTTCCCCCTTTCACTACAGCTATTTTTATTGATTTGGTTCCAGAAGATTAGATCCTGATTACAGAAATAAATAAATAAGTGTCGGAGTTAATGGATGCCTGCAGAATGAGCTGTTACTCGCACTAAGGTCACTACAACTGTTAATACTATAAAGTGAAAATGCCATAAAAAGGACAAGAGCCCTCGCTATCTTCCTGGAAGAAGTTGTGTCCTACATATTTTAAGTAATTGTTAGTACTTTATCTTCATTATAAAAACAGCATGGATATGAGCTTTGGAAGAAAATTTATTGTTGCTCTATGACACAATTAAATACTAATGTCCCATTAGAGACTGCCAGTTTACCTCCAATTATGGCTTTTAAGTCTTTAATTTCAATATAATTTCCCTGATCTTAAAAAAAACACCTTCTTTTACAAGCACATTATTTTAAACACATGCCATAAGTATGGATGAAGAGATTTTAAAAATAAATACAATTTAAAAGCCAGGAGCAAAGAACAGTTATCAAAATCTAATTTTATTATTAACTTCCTAGTCTGAATATATGCTTCTTTTCCTTTTTCAAAGATAGCTGTAAACATAGCCTTATTTTCTTAGATACTTGTGTTCTGGTGGAACTTAGTAATGCTTATGAATGGATTGGGGAGTTTTATGGCTACGTTATTAGGATGAGTGCTTATTTGATATAGTCCTACCTTCTCCTGAATATGACATGCGGTAATTATCACAGTGTGTATTACTCTCTTCTCCTGCCCTTTCACTATCCATCAGTAGAACAGCAGCCAAAGTTTGAATCAAGTTGTGTTTCAAAACAAGTGCAGCATCACATAAAGCATGTTACAAAAAGGCTACCGAGATGTTACCAGCACTGAAAGGACAGTAGATGGAACCTTATTTTCCAGGAGCAACTGCAGCTGATAAAACAACTGTAGGCATTAAACAGAAGGTGCTAGACTATGATGATGTGACATGTAAAATGGATCTTCTATTCAGTCTTCAACATCTTTGAGTCTGCACAGAGTTAGAGAATTAAGCAGATCTCAAAACTGTTCGTCATTCATTCATTCATTCATTCATTCATTCATTCATTCATTCATAAGATTTGTATGGCCAAACATCTTGTAGCACACAATTTGGGAACAGGGAAGGGCTAACAATAGTGATAAAAACACAATTAAATCAGTACAAATAAACCCCCCCCCCCAAAAAAAAAAAAATCAAGGAAACATCATAACTATACCTATTCATAACTTTAATCTTCAGGCTCCAATCTTATTATCCCAATCTTATTATCCCAGTGCACAGAGTTAGAGACACTTCGGTTAAGCACATTTTTAGAGGTTCAGTCATATTCTTTCTTGCCCCATGCAACCTTCCAAATATTCTTCACCTCTTTTCATTTTCTTACCAAGCAATCTTCCATTTTCACTTCTTTACTCTCTAGTCTCCCCTTTTCTCCTTCTCTTCCCCAACCAGTCAGTATTGCAGAAACTTACTTACTTACTTTCCATTTTTTAACAAAAAAATTACTACAGTTGTCTGGCATTTTATAACTAACTTTCACTTGAAAAATGTAGATGTTAAAAAAATATGCTCTTTATTTTGACACATTTCATCATAAGAGAGCATTAAAATGAAAGATATGAATACAAAACTGAATATGAGTATTTATCATCATCATCTTCTTCTTTTAATAACCTCATAATCCCTTGCGGGGTGTAGTCTGGGCAACTGAATGGAACTGAGTGTTTACTGGCCCGATGCCCTTCCTGTCACCAATGCGATATATTCTCATTGTGCCCAGAGAGAGAAATATCTACCTCTACCTAGGATCAAACTTACAGTCTCCTGATTGTGAGGTGAGAGCTACACCTCTAGGCCACCGCACCACTCTGAATATGAGCATGTATACACTGATGAAAATAACTAAAACCTAAGGCCAAATGCTTTTTATTAGGGTATAATAGATATACAAATGCAGCCCTTGTTCATTTAGCAATTACTCAATTAGTGACTATTTGCAAGTGAAACAGTAATACACTGTAGTATACAGTAATAAACAAGTCAATTTCCAACCAATGTGCGCACTTTTGGCTAAATTTCTGCATCTGACAACAATGCTCATTGTACTCAGGGCAAGTAATGCTGGCATTTCTATTAGAGATAGTTTTATCTAAGTGACAGAGCAACAACCAGTGATCTTCACAGTATTTCTCTCTCACAGACACATGGTTTACTTTGTGACCATTTTGTGGGAACTAACTGGAGTCTCTAAACAAGGAAAGACTCTCTCTCTCTTTCTCTCTCTCTCTCTCTCTCTCTCTGTGTGTGTGTGTGTGTGTGTGTGTGTGTGACATACCCACAAACATCTACCTGCCTAATCTAACTGGAATCAGAACCTGGGAAATATCTCAAAATCACACAATATAACAATTTGCAAATTTGGGCTGAGTTTTTTTTTAAATAAGCCTGATCTTAGAAAGGTTAAAATGTGGGAGCTTATAAGTAGAACCATTTTTCTGGGAAGAATAAGCTCTTTAAGTTTAGAAAGCCTTGGCTGAGTCTCTAAACAAAGATGTGGGAAACTATTAATGTTTATATTAAAGATCTCCTTGAGGATTTATTATTCACTGTGGAATATGAGCAGCAATAACTTGTAAAACCTAGACTGTCATCAGCAGCATTTTAATACCAGGCACCCCAGCTATATGGAACGCTGGAAAAGGAATGGGAGCTGATGGGATGCAAATGTTAAAAGACCTCTCCTAGCTTTCCAAATTCAAACTCAGTCTGGGTTATCCTGCAGGAATGACAGAAGAGCAAAAGGTGAGCTGGGCATGGGATTATTCGCCTTTTTAAAAATTTCAATTGTTGACAGATATGCTAATAAACCTACAGCCAATTGTTTGCAGCCAAACCACCACCAAAACTTAAAAACGACTAACAGAACCTAACAGGTTTTTTAAAATGTGGATCTCTTTCACACAGATTCTCACACTGGGTTTTGTTTATTATCTTAGGGGAGATAAAAAGCAGACCTGTCATTATCTAAACTCAATAATATGAAGTCCTTAGAGCTGTTCACACAGTTAAAAAATAGTTATGGTCCTATTGCTCTGCAAAACTAAGCTTCTCTTTCCATATTCGGTGAACTGCAATCAAGAAAAATCATTATAATGCCTCATTCGTTTGAATTACAAAGTATGAGCAATGTATTTTCCATATGTTTGTTGCTCCACTCCTAAGAAGGCCGATGGGTCTCTCTCAGCTCAATCTACTTCACAGGAATGTGCTTTATGGAAAATAGGACAAGAGAATATTGTGTATGTTACCTTGAGCTTCTGAATGAAAGTTGGAACACAGATCATAGGTCAATGCAGAGTTAAATTTCAGAACACATCTTCTGTAAAACTTCTGAGTGTGAAAAGCTAGTCTTTTTAGACAAAATAAATAAATAAATTTGGGAATACTCACCCATTCCAATTTACTCTAAGAGATGGAAGATGTCTAGTCTAACAAAGAGACAGATTGGGGACGGTTAATACTCTTCCAGAGAAGATGTTGAAGGATTCAGAAGGATCCTGACACACCTGAGCACTGGGCCCTATCCAACAAAATTAAATTCACTGATGAGAAAAGTAAGGTCTTACATTTAGACAAGAAAAACCAAATGCAGAAGTATAGAATAGGTGGTACCTGGCTCAACAGTAGTAACTGTGAGAGGGGGGTAGGTGTCTTAGTGGAGAGCCACTTAAGTATATGCCAGCATTGCAGCTGACAGAAAAACCAATGTAGTCCTAGGCTGCATCAACAGAAGGATACCATCATGATCATTAAGAAGTGGTAGTGTTGCAATATATTGCACTAGTGAGGCCACACTCAGAATACTGCATCCAGTTCTGGTCATCATGATACAGAAAAGATGCTGAGACCCTAGAAAGAGTATAGAAAAGACCAACAAAGATGATAAGGGATCTGAAGGCTAATGAACACTTAAGAGAACTCGGTATGCCTAGTCTAACAAAGAGACAGATTGGGGGTGACTAATATTCTTCCAGAGAAGAGAAGATTCACTTATTCACCAAACCACTTGGGGCCAGGACAAGAAGTCACGGGTGGAAGCTCAATAAGAGAGATCCAATTAAGGAGAAATTTCCTGATAGAACAATTAATCAACCGGATGGCTTGTTTGCTGAAGATGTGGGTGCTCCATCTCTGGAAGTTTTCAAGAAGAGATTGGGCAATTATATGTCCAGAATGATATAAGGCAGTGGTGGCTAACCTTTTTGGCACCGAATGCAGAAATGGGAGGTGTGTGCGCCGATAACTGGAAGTGCAGCTCCCCGATGCGTGCACACCGGAGTGCCGGAAACTGGAAACTTAGCTTCCTGATGCACGTATGTGTGCCAGCCACCTGGTCTTCCAGTTTCCATGCGTGCACTTCCATGCGTGCACAAAGACCAGCTGGCTGGCATGGACATGCGCTCCGGGGAGTTGCTCTTCCAGTTTCCGCTGCTCCTGCGCGCCTGAAGACCAGCTGGCCAGCACACGCATACACTCTGGGGAGCTGCTCTTCTGGTTTCCAGCACTCCCACACATGTGAAGATCAGCTGGCTGGTGTGCACGCACAGGCAAGAACCTGGAAGAGCAACGGGCAATGGCTGGCATGCACGGAGAGATGGCTCTGCATGCCACTTCTGGCACGGGTGGCATAGGTTCACCATCATGGTTATAAGGTCTCCTGCTTGAGCAGGGAGTTGGACTAGAAGACCTCCAAGGTCCCTTCCAACTATTATCCTTCCAATTCTGTGATTATTTGATTCTACAGTTTCAGCTTCATAGGTTGGATTAATTCTGTTCTATTCCTCAATATTCAATTAATGGCTGTGCCTTCACCTTTTCAGTATTGTACTCACTTATGCAAGCTTATCCTATTATCCTTGGAGATTCTACATTCCACAGAGTTCATATTAATACAGTGCTAAAATTACTCAGCAATATTTGTTTTTCTCTATTAGCTTCCATCCAGTTTGACGAAAGGAAGCTCAAAGGTTATTTCAAGGAGAGGAGATACAACTTGTAAAATTATCCTTGAAGGAGTGTGGCAGTCTTACACTGAACTTAGTTATGAATTGGTCAAGGATATATGTCCATATCCAGTCTTATTTTTATAATAATATCTCCAATGGGCTACAGCGCTCTAGCTTCGTATTATGCTTTCCTTAAACGTCAAAGGAAAACATCACATAGACCCATTCTAATGGGGATTATTCGGGTTGGGAAGTTAGCTATGAAGGCTTCAAAGTGATTGACATATTAATAAAACAAAAGTGGTAGGAGCTGCCCCATTCAATAAAAGCAGTCTCCTTCAATTGTGTTCAGTTCTTGGAGGCATCATGGACACATATCCATATAGCTTTCTTTGTAACAATACAGAATTCAGTTTGCCATTACATTTTCCTGAGGTTTATTTATTTTTTTATTTCATAGGTTTTTAATTTCATTCCAGTCCTGGAATACCTGGTGGTCCCTAATCTGATGACTAAACAAACTTAACATGGCATGGCTTTTTGAGATTGTTAGCCAATTGGTGAGGTTCTGTCACATAGCTGAGCCCTGTTAATCAAAAGAAACTGGGGGGTGGGGAGAATGAAGAGAAATGGGAAATAAATCCTTAAGCAATTAAGAATAAAATAAGAAAACGGGCATCTGTTCTGCAAATAAGGGTGACTTCTGAGAAATTACAAGGTACATTTCTTTTCTAGTTGCCACCTTATTTCTGGATTTAATTCCCAGTGTTGATTTGAAGCATTAAAACATAAAAATTAGTTCATTGTCTCGCTATTCACAGACTTTGTATTAGGAGAAGCCTATTAAAATAAGATGTTGCCGTTTTGTGGATATCAGTATTTACAGGAAAAAAAATGTTTTTCCCCCTATGTTGATTCCAAAGATTGTAATGTACTCCTGTTTAAAATTACGAAGAGCCTCACCCTTTAGAAAAGATACCAAGGTGTGTCTCTTTGCATTTTCAATTATTGAAGTTGCATGAAGAACTTTTCCAAAATTGTTATATTACTATCATTTGAGGCATTTTTCTGACTTGTTGGGCATTTCTTCAATTTCTTCAGATAAAATACGTTTGGGGGTAAAAAAAAATACTTGAAAAATATAGGTTAAAATACATAAATAACATCTCTCAAACAATATTTGTTTTGCTTTCACATTTTTAGAGTCAGAATAATTTATTTTTTCATTTACTATTCTTAATTTTGCATTTAGATTGTTTTATTTCCTCCAGGTTCATGAGGTCCATAATTTTTTTTTAAAAAAAAGAATAACCACATAAACTGCTGTAAACTTGTAAAAGAGGAACAAGTCTTCCTTCTGCCAAATCATCTTTACTTGTTTTTTTTTTCCTAAGATCTTGGCAACAAGGCTGTCTTTGCTGTAGTCATAACAGTCATAGTTACTTATCTCATTTGCAATGAGTTTGCAATAAATTTGTGGTAATGGTTCAGCACCAGGAGATTGTGGGTTTTAGTCCATCCTTAGGTATGAAAGCTGGGTGAGATTGGGTCGGTCACTCTATCTCGGGCCACAGGGTTGCTGTTGCGGAGAAAATAGGAGGAAAGCGTATTAGAAATGTTCACTGGAGTTACATAGAAAATAAGAAAGGTGGGATGGATGGATGGATGGATGGATGGATGGATGGATAGATAGATAGATAGATAGATAGATAGATAGATAGATAGATAGATAGATAGATAGATAGATAGATAGATATTTAAAGAATTCCCTTGCTCTTTAGTTTCAGTTGTCATTCAAGCACCCAGGACATGTACACAGGAGTGGGATTAGAAAATCCCAACAACTGGTTCTCTGCCCGGTTGCTGGGTGGGCGTGGCCTACCAGAACTTCTGGGAGGGCCATTTTTCACCTTCCCCGGAATCCAGAGGCTTCCCTCGGGCCTCTGGGAAGGTGAAAATGGCCTCCCCCAGGCTCTGGAGGCCTCCGGAAGCCAGGAACAGGCCTGTTTCTGGACTTCCAGAACTTCCGGGAGGGCTGTTTTTCACTTTCCCAGAACCTCTGCCTGGACCCTGCACTTACCTGGGTGCAAAACAGGCTGCATGGAAACTCCTCAGAGGGGCTGTTGTAATGACGAGGCAGTCGAGGTGTTTGATCATGATCAAATGAATCATGATGAACTTTATTGGAATCTAGTCTTGCATTTATACACATTTTTAGTAATCCTCCAACATTGGTTAACTTTGGTTTCTGCTTAACTTTCGTTACTGTTTAGCATAGTAATTAACACAATTAATTATCTCTAGTTAAAGTCTAACATATGTTTACTTCCTCTCTCTAATCCTCCTTTAGATTAGTGACTTGGTTTGCCTGAGTTGTATTTGCTTGTAAACATTCTTTATCTGAGGTTTGCCATCCAAGATAGGAACATTCCTGCAATTACAACTCTACAAGGGGCAGGGTGGGGTGGGCAGGGACAGCCAGTCAGTTCAACTACCGGTTTGGCGAACCAGATGTAAATTTAACATCTGGTTCGCCTGAACTGGTTGAATCCCACCCTTGCATGTACATGTTCCCCATTGTTGGCAGCAGGAAGAACATCAGTTTCCGGTTGCTCTCTTTCCCCAGTAGTTTCCCACTAAATGAACAGTGAGTACAGTACAGCACTTTTTTTTTTAACAGGAAAAGTGAATCTCCCTGTATCTTCCCTTCTCTGCACTAGCAGCAACTGCAGGTGGGGCACAAGGACAAAAGCAGCATCACATAATTGTACATCACAGTGTTGCATGCATGTGCGAAAGCGGGGGTGGAGCTTTCCCCTAAAGGCCATGACATTGCTTTCCTCATTCTGGCAAAAGTAGCCAGTTCCTTTGGACATCCATGCTGTTCACATTTTCATCTGATTTTCTCCAGAAACCTCTTGCTAATGCTGGGGTTCTTTGCGTTTTTCAAAGAAAAAACCTTGGGCTGCCTAGGCCTTGCTGTTGAACAATCTACTTTCTAAACATTGTCCAGATTGCTAACGTAGCTTGCTGATGGAGCTCAAAACTATGAGTTCAGCAAGTGCTTCTGTGCTGCAGTACAGGGCAGGGGGGAAAAAGCACTCCTTTTTTTCCCCCCTCATATGTCAAACACTTCTGAGCAAGATTGCCAAACATTTATCTCTTTTTTCTTTGGAGCAATAAAAGTGGGATGGAAAATTAGACACCACCCCATTCCAGTTCTGTACATGATGGCCCCCACGGCTCAGCTCTGAAGGCTTAGTGAGCGTTGGTCACAGTTGTGGGATTCAAAAAAATTTACTACCAGTTCTGTGGGCATGGCTTGGTGGGCATGGTGTGGTGTGGCTTGGTTGGTGTGACATGGTGGACATGGCAGGGGAAAGATACTGTAAAATCCCCACCCCACTAACCTGCATCCTCCTGTGCAGGGCAACAAAAGAAGACCCAGCCAATCAGCTGGGACTCGAGCAGCAGAGCATCGATGGGGGCGGGGCCAGTCTGAGGTGGCATTTGCCGGTTCTCCAAACTACTCAAATTTTGGCTACTGGTTCTCTAGAACTGGTCAGAACCTGCTGAATTCCACCTCTGGTTGGTCATCATTATGCATGACCAATAACTCTGCTTTTACTCTTTTAAATGTATCCCCAGATCCAATTAGGCTAACTGAAAAACTTCTAGTGAGAAAATGCAAGATTGGAGGGAATCTATTATAGGGAGATGCCACATGTGAGTGGAAGAGCATATGTAGTTCAAAATGATTCTGCCTCAGTCTGGCCACCCTGAAGTGATGGGGCCAACTTGGAATCTGAGTCCCCTTCACTATTCAGAAAGATATTCCAACATAGACCTCATGATACAACACACATCGCAATGTTCTGGTGCAGGCATTTACATATTTGTGAGTGATGTGATGTAAGCATGAACCTTGTGAGGTTTGTGTGGGTTAGGTTAGAGTCCAAGCTTCTTTGGAATAGCCTCACTTTAACTCTCTTCTCAGAATTAACTGAAGCCCCACCGCAATTCCACCAACAAGTAAAAACTGCTTTATTTCAATGTACTTTTTATCCCAGCTGACTGACTTCTGGAGCCTATCTTGGGTTTTATCTAAGATGTTATCTTTGCTTTTGGTGGCCACTTTTAAATATTAATTGGATTTTAATTCTTTTTGTATTATGAATATTGTTCTTGCTGTTTGAAATTATGGATAACACTCAGAGTCCTTTGGACCGAGACAGATTATACGTCCTACAAAAAACAAACAAACAATAAATGGCCCAGCTTGCATCACAACATAAAGACACATGTTTTTGTGTGTTATTTTGGCACTAATGTGGCTAGGAACAGATATCTAAGTATTCTAAGGGGCTGCTTTCATGATGGTGCAGAAATTCAAGTTTCTTTTTTGGCAAAACCAGCTCCACAGAGGAATACCTACTGTTGGCTCCCTTCATAAATGTTCCTCCAGCTTAAATATCCAACAGCTGATCAGCAGGTTCCAAACTTAAGAATATTTCCCCTGGTTTGTTTCAGGTAGATAGATAGATAGATAGATGATAGATGATAGATAGATAGATAGATAGATAGATAGATAGATAGATAGATAGATAGATAGATAGATAGATAGATAGATAGATAGATAGATAGATAGATAGATAGATAGATAGAGGTGGTATTCAGCAGGTTTTGACCAGTTCTGGAGAACCGGTAGCGGAAATTTTGAGTAGTTTGGAGAACCGGCAAATATCACCTCTGACTGGAGATTTTACAGTATCCTTCCCCTGCCACACCCACCAAGCCATGCTCACAGAACCGGTAGTAAAAAAAATTGAATCCCACTACTGATCAATAGATAGATATGGAGATGGAGGTGATAGAGATGATAGAGATAGAGATAGATGAAACAATCCAAGGAAAATATATCATCATATATATCATCATCATCAATGTCATCATCATCTACAAGCAGTGCGGCCTTTTGTAATTGACTGATGGAAATGTTGTCAGTGTGCCTATTTTCTAAGTGCGGTCCAAGATCTTTTGGTATGGTACCCAATGTGCTGATGACCACTGGGACTACCATGGCCAGTTTATGCCATAATCTTTCAACTTCAATTTATAGATATTTATCCTTTTGAATTATTATTATTACTCCTAATCCTACTACAGTATTTACACACAACCGAGCAGATAATTCTGACTAGATTTGATCCTTTTGACTATCAGATCTTTTCCCAGGATATAAAGTAGTCAAGGATAATGTTCTAATAAAGTTGCTGTTGTAACCAATGCAGCTTTTTGTAATGGATGAATTGAGATTCCATCTACTCCTGTTGCATTCAGATTATGGCCAAGCACATCGACCACTTTGGTACTGTTGTTTTGATTGTTGTTGTTATTATGTTTTATGTTGTTATCCACAATTTCTGAAAGACAACACTATAACAATGTTCTGTTCAGTAAAAGTCAACTGAGGAGCACATTAAGCCATTATAATGTAGTGGCTTCACAAATGACCACTTGGTTAGACAAATCTATTTTCATGCCAAGAACAATACTCTTTATTTTTTCTATTGAGGAGTACATAACTGTTGCAAATTTGAAGAAAGCCCTTCTTAGTTTCACTTTCACCTTGAATCTGAATTGTCAAATATTCCACTTAGGTGGGCCTCCTTGTATCTTATCAAACATATTTGATTGTATTATGTTTGAAATAACATGCAAACGTAGAAACTCCCTTAGCTTTTAGCCTGTCAGGATGATTAAGCCCTGGCTAAATTTCAAAACCCACCTAGAGGCAAAACTTATCTAATAGTAACAATTTTGGAGAGGTCTTATCAAGAGCATTATGTTACATAATGAAAATGGACAAATCTTTTTACCCATTAATTCTTTCTGTAACTTACAAGAATACTTCATAATTTTCATAAAGTTCAAACTTTATCTATTCAGGCATATTCTGAATGGATTTTCTTGCGTTCTGCATTTCTTTCTGTGGCGTTACCCAAAGAACCTTGCAAATTAAATGTGCACTGTTTAGTTTCTCTCTTTTTTTTCTTGGTTTATTTTAAAAAGAAATTGTCCACACCCAAGAATCTTTGCATATGAAATACTAATGTTAAGAACATAAATTCTGAACTATTATTCATTTATATGTTCTTATTTACAGAAAAATTCCATTTTTCTATTTCAGCAAATCATTGGAAAGATGTAGTAATATTTGTCACTGGAAAGGCTTAATGAGAGCCTTGACACATCCAACATTATGTGACCAGATTACTATTTGCCCCGAAGGGCTTTTAGCTCCTCTCCTTCTTTCTGCACTATCTCATGATCAGCTCTGGATGTGTCATCAAAGTTTTGGAACAAATTTTGAGGTCTCATATAGGGCAGCAGCCATTTAATTATTTGAAAAGGTATCATAGATAGAAGAGGATCATATCTACCATAAGATGTTTTAGAAAATTGTACAATAGAAAAATCAGTGGACATGCCATCTAATGGGACCCAGGAGATATGCCTACTCTATTGTGGTATCTGCTGTCTGGGGGGAAAAAACAATTCTCCCAAGATTTGGGTGGTCCCAACCATTTTAATCTCTAGGAAAACCTTTAAAATTGTCTTTTCCTCACTATTGGAGTCAGAATGTTAGGGGAGTCTAATCACTGCTGTTCAGTGAGAAATAATTACTTTAAGTGGGTTTTGGTGCATCACATATTGCATGCTGTTTTGATGGTTTTGTTTTTGTGATAGTTTTTTTTTGTCTGGGAACAGGGGTGGTATTCTCTGTTGTTAACCATTTAAAGTCAAGAGGGAAATGAGGGGGTGCTGTCTGGAATCTGCACTATATATCTGACATAAATACAATTGAGCGAGTCCAGAAATATTTTACCAGAAGAGTACTACATTCCTCTGTTCGCAACAGAATAACCTATAGCACCAGACTTGAGATTCTTAGCTTAGACAACCTTGAACTATGCTGACTAAGGTCAGACTTAAGCATAGTACATAAAATCATATGTTACAACATCTTACCAGTTAATGAATATTTTAGCTTTAACAACAACAACATTAGAGCAGGGTGGGATTCTACCAGTTCGCACCTATTCGCTAGAACTGGTTGTTAACATTCTAAGCAGTTCGGAGAACCAGTTGTTAGAAGAAATTACTGGCCTAATCCTGTAAGGGAGGCAGGAAGGAAACATTCTGGTGTTGCTTACAGAAACTGCCTCTCTGTTAATCCTTACTACATTCTTGGCAGGACTAGACTTCCTGTCTCAGGAACTTCTCTGGAGGTGTTTTTTCCTCCTTTGCTGGTACTTTGCTTGTGTGGAGTGACCATTCAAAGTTACAATGGCATTGAAAAAAGTGACTTATGACCATTTTCACACTTACGACTGTTGCAGCATTCCCACAGTCATGAGAGGCCAGGCGAGGAGATGTGTGCCTCGATGTGAGTGATATTGAGTTGGCCACACCCAGCCAATAACATGACCACCAAGCCATGTCCACCCAGTCACATGACCACCAAGCCGTGCCCACCAACTAAGCCACACCCACAGAACCGGTTGTTAAAAAATTTGAATCCCACCCCTGCATTAGAGCACACAACAGATATAAACTAAATGTAAACCACTCCAAACTCGTTGCAGGAAGCATGATTTCAGCAACAGACTGGTCAATGTCTGGAAGTCACTACCTGATTCTGTTGTCACCTGCTCAACCCCCCCCCTCCTTTAGCCTCAAACTAACCTCTGTTGACCTCACCCCATTCCTAAGAGGTCTGTAAGGGGTGTGCATAAGCTCACAGTCATGCCTACCGTCCCTGTTCTGTTGTCCCCTATTATTAGTTCCTATTTCTTGTATTTAAACTTATGTTTATTCTTGTTGCTGTTATATTGTAAGCTTTTGACAAGTAAAATAAATAAATAAATAAATAAGCAAAGAACTTTTCAATCTATGCTGAAGCACAACCATGAAGCTAAAATATTTTAGTTCGGAAGAAAATAATACATATACCGGAGGGGGGAACTTTCCAAAAATAAAAAGAATTCAACAAAGACACCAAATATCAAGAGGTCCCCTTCACTGAATGTTCAAGGGTCATTGGATTAAAGTAATCTTTTTGGAATACTTTAATTTGGTTTCCAGGGTTAGATAAGGGACTAGATCCTTTCACATTGTACCTTGTGGTATTCTATCATGTTAATGCTCAAGTCAGTATACGTAGGGATCCATGCAAGCTTCCCATCAAGGAGTTTCAGAAATGTGGATACAGCAAGGCAACCATACTTAGGACTATTAGATAGCTACCTTCATAGATTCCATGAAAAACTTTGTTGCTGTTGAATACCAAATGGGCCCATGAGTTCTTCATAATGTACAGTGTAGGAGTTTTTCTCTCAGATTCCTTTCCCTCAGATTCCTAGAGCTCAGCAGACACGAGATGAAGAAAAGACATTTTATTCATTGATTTAAGAATCATGGACCATTTGACATCTTACACATTTTATATTTTTATATATAATTATACTTTTAGAACAGCTTCCCACCACAATTTCTACTTTTCTTCTTTTCCTTAACCCAGATATCAATTTGAGAAAGTGAACTTGGCGTGTGTATCTATATGCACGCACAATACATGTGAGCTCATGACAATAGAATCAGATACCTAGGTTGAAAACTAAAGTAAATGTTCTGCCACTCTTGAGGGCAGGGGGAAAAAAAAAGACCTAACTTTATAGAAATTCACTCAAAACTACTTCCCATTGTCACCTCTTCTGTAAACCCTGACATAGTTTTCCTGAGTCTGTAAAACATCTCAGTTCATTAGGCAGATGTGAGATAGCAAACAGTCCATCATGCCTCATTCTTTAGAACCCTCAAGCGTTTCCCCAGGGGTGGGGGAGGGGGGATATTTCTTTCTATAGTATCACTTACATAGCAATGGCTTTTGTCAAACGGGGAGGAGCCTATTTTGATGAGTCATGCAAAAAAAAAAAAAAACCCTGACAATTTCCCTGTAAATTATGATAACATGCTTCAAATGACCCCTTTGTTAAACTTCCAAGCGGATTTCTAGGTTTTATGGCCTCAGCATATGCTTGCCTCGGATGTTTACTTCAGCAAAGAATCTATCAAACCAGGACCTTGAAAAGAATTAATCCCCCTACCCCTGGCACAGAACTCAGCCCCAACAATTCAGATCTAAATATTTAGTGATGGATGATACATGTTTATAGAACAGAGGGCAGCATGACATTTTAAAGGAGATGCAGAGCAGCTATAGTTGAACCTACGTTGTCGAAAAGACATTGGAAGCTAAAGCAAAGCAGCTATCGGAAGCTGATAAGTCAAATGTTTTTTTTTCCCTATGTACTTTCTTCTTTCTCTCGGCTCTTCCTGAGTTTTCAAAGTCTTTGTAGGGAAGGTTACGAACTGCCTTCCGAAAAAGAGAGGTTCTGCTGACTCGTGAATATTTGCTGGTGCGTCCCATGGTTAAACTAATAGCCTCCTTGGGTGTCAGCCAAAGGTTACAGGCCTCTCAAAATATTCTTGAGGGGGGGGGGTGACTTTATCACCAAAATGAAGTTTCTCATTAGTAACCCTATGTTGTCTAATCTGTGAAATTGCATGATTTAACTCTTTTGTAGAGACAGCACCGGATGGCATTTGCATTCCCACAGGAAGTTATTAAAAGTATCGCAGCGATAATTTCCCTGCTTTGTACTTTGTCCATAGGGTAAAAGGAAATTCATCATTAGATGAAACACATAATAATAGTGCCATACAGCACTCACCATTATTAAATGACTGTCAAGACTGATTATTATTTTTAAAGGACTATGCAGCTTGGGAGGGAGAGGCTGGTCTAAGACTTTTAAAAGCCTTCTTTTCTTTTGCTTTTATATCAGAATTAGGAACATGCCTGTCTCTTGTTCACTTACATGTGATGAAATGAGCATGAGCTTTCTGCTCAGACAGTCCATTTATCTTAGTCCTACCTATGAGTCAAACATTTGCTCAACTATGGTCTAGCAAGACATAATGGCTTTAATTTCAAACACTGGAAAGAGGAAAATTAGACTTGCCTATCCATAAAAGGGTAGGGTTAGTCTTTGCCTACCCATAAAATATACTTCTTCTAAATAAATCTTTTTGTTATAGTTATAAAGCCTATCTCACTAATCGTTGCTTGGGTTCAATTCCTGCTCTCAGGAACATTCACACACATGAGGAGAACATTTCAACTTCCGATGTATAGAATATCCAAATGTGATGCAGATGTGTAGCCCTACTCCCAAAATGTCTTCCACACTGGGACTGAAGCGTGCATTTCAACATTGTGCTATGGTGTCTGTTTTGGAAGTGGGAGGAATTGTTTCACCTCACAACATCCAATTTCAGAGGTAACAGTGCTGTCTCCAATGCATAATCTCACTGGAAATGAAACTTACTTTTTAAAAAAATCCTTTCTGGATATTACTCCAGAAAGGATTTTTTTTCGTTATTGTGATTATAATAATCATTATTATGATTATTATTTTGTTCTTCTGTGTGTACACTAAGAGCTTATGCATCGGAGACAAATTCCTTGTGTGTCTAATCACACTTGGCCAATAAAAAATTCTACTGTATTTTGTTTACTTTGGACATGGTAAAGGACTAAGGTTTTGAAAAGACCAAATTTACCAGCCCTTTGAATCCCTACACATACCCTCAGACCAAAGGGTTGGGGAGGAGGTGCTGTTGGATATTTTTATTGTTTTAATTATTGTTTATTATTTAAATATTGTTTTAAATTTATTGTAATGTTTATATTATTATTTTTATAGATTTGAAACTGTAAGCCGCTCAGAATTATTAATTGAGATAGGCATCCACAGAACTTGAATGAATGAATGAATGAATGAATGAATGAATGAATGAATGAATGAATGAAAAGACCACAGTGTTATCATTTTCCTGTCACTTGAGCTAGAACGAGACAATGGCAGATTCTTTATCACTTTCACCATCAAATATGATGGGGGCAAGAAGCAGTGATGGGGGAGGAGGGATGTTCTGGCTTCCCGAGACAGTAACAATCACATGGTGTTTTGGTGTTCCCAAAAACCTTTTGTTTTATTTCAACGGCTATGAATTATATGTATTCATAGCCCGTAATGAGTCCCAAACAGTTTATGCATAGTCCAACAGAAGTCTGCCACAGTCCTTCAGGATAAAGGTGATAAGCACGTACCTTTATCTCCCTTGAAATACTGCCAACAAATTGCCAATTAGCTCTACAAGGCCAAATGGAGCACAAAGTCAACATGGAGCTTTAGAGTTGAAACCAACCAGAATGAACAAAGTTGCTTCCTGCAAAGGCTCATGTCGCTTTGCTCCTCCTTTATGTCTTATGGGAGGGGCCAATAATCTCCAAGCCTTACTTCCGAGTCTCCCCTTTTGTCTTAACTGTGCTCGCCTTTTGGGAGCTCTGCACAAGCACGCACTGGGAACTGGCTCCGCCTGTTCCTCTGCCTTGCTGATGTCAGATTTTGGAGGTTCCAGAGTACACATATAACTCTCAGATGGCCCTGGCCCCATCTCTGTGTTGGACACAGATCCCTCATCTGAGCCCTCCCCAGACTCCAGAACTGGCCCATGTTCCTCCCCACTGCCCAACTCTGCTGCCAGCTCTGCAGGCCACTGGTAGACCACAACAGGGGACAGAGTATTCTTTACATGCAAAATCTGAACTGGGATAGTGTTTACAAGGTCTGGATGTTCCACTGAATTCAATTTTTGTGTTCATTTCCCCCACTCATCAAAAACATTGTCAACTGACATAACAACTATTACTTGTAGGCAGAGTGCTTTTCTCATCTTCACCAATATTTGTGCAGGCCAGATGCACGTGCTGCTTAAGTATTCATAGAGCTGGAGTTTAAGAAAGGGATTTTGATGAATAAGAGACTCCCCATTAGCTATAGGGGATGGCAGAATTTTAACCCGTTGACTGGCCCACTCTTCAAACAACTGACCACTAGGGACAGCTAAGAGTGAGCATTTTCATATCTTTGGGGATTGCCATTTGGTCATTGGTTGGATTCATGCAGAGGAAACATATTCATCAAATTAATAGAAATCACTTTAGAGATGTTGAAAAAAATCACATGAGAGAAACTGAGGAGTCAGATTTGCCTGAGAACAGTAGCCACTGGGAAGGGAATTGCATGCTACAGAAGCACACGAGTCCTTTTAATTACATTAAGCCAAGGGTAGGCTAGTTAGTTTGCACTCTCTATATTGACCTATCAAGCAATCAATTTTAAAAAAGGAAGTATCTGCAGAAACTGGGTTCTGGTCTCTCTCATACCCAAATTGCAGAATATATTCAGAGTCCAAGGACTGGACAGAAAGGCACAACTACAGACCAAACCTGTTCGCCAACTGCAGCTAAGGTTTCCATCCTTGATCTTATCACCAAATTTTCATTTTCCATGCACCATGGATTGCCTGGATGAGAAGTCTTCTATTCCCCCATAAAAATTCTACTCATGATGGAACACATGGGTCACTTCAAACTTGCCTTAGCCTGTGGGTTGCCCATAAGGTGATGGTTTCATTGTGAGGAGTCATCCTCAGCAAATAGGGAGTTGACTGAGAGTTTTTCTATCATGGAAAGCAGGCTGGGTGGATGAGCCCCAAGTTGAAGATCCAGATGGGAGACCTTGCATCCTCTTCATAAATATTGAAGGTTGCACACAAGTTTCACTGAGATCATATCCAAGGGGAGGGAGTAGATTTTTGATCTGGAAATGATGAACTCCAGCAGACTTTGTGGGATGCTTAACATTCACGTTCACTCCTTTACAAAGTCCAGTGGAAATGGAACACCCAACCTCGTTTCCAGCAGAATTTATGGTGGAATTCTTTTACATGCCTAATGGGGTGGGTGAGCTGTGCAGATGTAGCCTTTGTTTAAATACAGCAGCTTTTATAGAATATCTAGATCTAACCACTCTTTCCCCCCACCCCTTTTTATGTATACAAAATGACTGACTTTCTTATCATGCCAGATCTGCTGGTGTAACCTTCCAGAATACTTAGATGTGTTTTCAATGTAATCTAATCATATTGTATTTCTTTGGGAAAAAATATATACTTAGAATGATTGCCTGTTCAACCCTTACAGTGCTTTGAACCCATTGTCAACCCTACAGGTATGTTCTACACTCCCTCTGTCATTGCACTTTAAAAGTCACTACTTAGCAAATCAGTTGAGTGTACTGGGTGAATGAGAAGGAAACACTTCATTTCCTAGGAAATGTAATTTACATGGCTTGGTGGACATTTCTCCATAGGAAAAGACAGTTGTTCCACGTGATTAGTTTGTATTGATGAAATGCAATGCTTGCAGTAAACTCAAACTAAACTTTGCTTGAGTTTCTCACAAATACCTATGAAAACGTGTGTGTGTGTGTGTGTGTGTGTGTTCTTATGTAATGACAAATGTGCTTTTGAATCTGAAGTTGAATATTGTAGTTTTAATTTTTTAATCTACACATTTAATAAACAGTCATTGATTCAGCCACGAGCACCCTGTAACACATTACCTTGGCTTGCTTTCAGACTTCTGATTCATCTTTCACTTCAAATGTGGACAATTCAATTATTCATCAGATTATATTTTTGTTGGTAGAACACCAGACTCACAGATGGTTAGTGATAACTGATGTAGTGAGACTTTGTAAAGTGTTCTGAGGGTCCCATTTAAAACCACTGCCTTTGATGCCTTACCAGGATAAACATTTACCTTGATTAAGGCCCTCATGCTAAAAATGAAATCAAAGGCTATTTTGCACTAGCATACCTTATGAACATTTTTAGTAGCATCAATTTATTTCCTGTTTATTTAGAATTGGCACATTAATTCTAGTTGGGACATCTCTCCTTCCTATATTTTTCTGGGCTAGCAAGCTCAAGCACTGAGATCTGATATAGCGGCCTTCTTTAGCATGATGCTGTCCAATTAAGTTGAATATGAATGAAACCCAGTTCCTTTACAAAACACCAGTTTGGGGAAGGCTGATGTGTATTCTCAGACAGAATATATAATGAAGTGATACCAATCTAAGACAATGTGCTTTCCAACATCGCTGATTATCATTCAACTATGCACAGATGATGACCTTCAAAACACCAATCATTGCATAGCAATGGCAAAATGATCCTCACTTCCCTTAATTTACACATTCTGCTGTCTGGCAGGCATCCTTCTTAGCAATACATAGCCCTGTAGTGCAGTCAGTATATGCCAGGGGTGTCAAACTCAAGGCCCATGGTCTGGATCCAGCCTGCGGGCTGTTTAGATCTGGCCCATGTGGCCACCCTGGGAACAACGAAACAGCATGGTCCACCTGCGCTCCATTTTCACTGACAGAGGGTTGCAGGAGGCCGTCACAGCCAAAAATGGAATTTGGAAGCGCGTTTTCTCTGGCAGAGCACTCAGGCCACCATAGGTGCTCCCAACACAAGTGATGTTGAGCTAGCCATGCCCATCCTGGCCACACCCACCCCAGCCCCCTAAGGTCAAATACAACCCTGATGTGGCCCTCAATGAAATTGAGTTTGACACCGATGCTATATGTCCTCCACAGTTTTCTGCTGAGTTAACATTGAGATCTCCTGAGGATATGAACTCATCAACCTACAAGCTGCTATCCTTTGATGAGATACACCAAACTACAAGAGTATCTTTGGATCACAGTTCTTTGCTATGACAGGGGAACTATTTTTTGACAAGGGGGAACTATTTTTTTGATGTCCAACACTACAGAATAGAGGGAGAAATCCTATTAGGAAGCCACAAGCACAGGGGTGGAATTCTACCGGTTCGTACCGGTTCTATAGAACCGGTTGTTATGATATTGCACAGTTCGGAGAACCAGCAAATCGTGCCCCTGGCTGGCCCTGCCCCTCTCCACCCGCCCCTCCCTGCCTGCCCCTCCCCACCCAGTCAGTCCTTATCATGCATGCACAACATCACATGCATGCCCGACATTGCTGACTACGTTCTCCCCCACCAGTCACTCTTTAAGGTATTTCTTTTTTCTCCTCCCAACGATCAGCTGTTCCGATGATCAGCTGTGCTGGGATCCCCCTCGCTGTCTTACTGCTTTGCCCAGGAGGCTTCCCTGAGGCAAAAGGGGGCTTGCAAGGGGGAGGAGCTGTGCCCCCCCATGCTCTATTTTTTGCCTTCCTGGGCCCCAGGGAAGCTTTTTATGAGCAAAAATGCCCCACCAGGAGGCTCCCCTGAGGCTCAGGAGGCCCAAAAATGGAGCACAGTGGGGGTGTTGCACAGGTCCACCCCAGGCTCTGTTTTTTGCCTTCCTGGGCCCCAGGGAAGCCTTCTGGGAGCACAAACACTCCCCAGGAAGCTCCCCCAAGGCCCAGGAGGCAAAAAAACAACAACAAAACCCAGGGGGATGCTGCAAAAAAAAGGCATGCCCACTCAGTCACATGGCCATGCCTACCTAGTCATGCCTATCTAGAGATGCCCGCAGAACCAGTTGTTAAAAAAATTGAATCCCACCCCTGCACGAGCACCATCTGATATCTCTGCCAAAGTCCTTGGAATCTAGCAACATAAAACACAGCTGCACCAGTATAATAAAGATTCCCATCAAGCCATGATCAAATCAATATCACTTGGAGTAACACCTCTAATCCTTAGTATAGTATCTTACTTCAAAAGTCCATTAGAAGACACTGAAATGAATCGTACAGGAGTTCTGTGATATAATCAGAAGAGGAAAAAAATCTGTGGTCCACCGCACCAGTGAAGTCCCTGTCATTTGATTAGTTCTACTTCCTCTAAAAATGGAGTGTTTGATGTAGGACTCTCTAGAGGTTGCTGCCTGGAGGGCCACAGGCCATTCACCTTTGATGGGAGAGATATAGTAATTGTAGGCAGTTTACTTTTGAGGTCATCACATGAAGAAGAAACGAAATGCCCACTACTCACAATGGCTTGGCAAGAATAACCTTGGAAAAGGAAAAGCTAGACAGGCCTACCTATTGCCAAATGGCTCTGGTTACAGCAGTGGCCTTTTTCCAAGCAGAGAGACTCTCTATTTTATCAGAATTGCTTGTAAGTTGCTCTTAAGAAGTATTTCTCAACAATCTCTTTTTTATTAGCTGTTTGTGCCCATTATAATTTTCTAGTTGCAAGTTTGTTATGGCTGTAATATAAATAGAGTTCTAAAAATGTCTTACTTGAAGAGTTGCAGGGCTGCCTGTGCCATTTAGTCACAGATAAAAGCAGGCAAAAAGGGTTTTCTCTGTAATGGGACGATTTTATATTTAATAGAACTGTCATATAAACTTACACTAACATTTAAGATGGAGTTTCTAGGTTATAAAATAAACACCATTTCTAATATCACTGTTTGTTAAAATGGACATGCAAAATTTAGGCAGGATTGTCATGAAATTTAGACAGTGTAAAAGGGAGAAGAAATGCATCTCTCTCTGGTTCTAGAAATGACCAAAAAGAGTTCTGTATATTTTCTGTTCTTTTTAACTGCATCCTTTTCTTTATCTGGTGAGATCAACACAAGAACATCTGTTGACCTGCATATCATCATTTGTAACTAGCATCCTGCTTGCTTGGATCCTACCAAATCTGTTTGGCTTAGCAAATGTATAATGGATATAGAGGCTTTATTGTTATGGTTAAATAAATCAATGCTAAAATCAGATTTCTCCTCCAGCATCCATCAGAGATGGATGTTCAGTAAGAATGAGAGATGTGAGTATATTCTGGATAAAATATTATTTCAAGAATTCAGAATCTCATCACATATTTTGAAATTAATGGAACACTGTGTTATGGAAAACAGTTAAGGAAAGCATTGTCTTGGCACAGACCACTAACAATTAGAGCATGGGAATGTAACATTTCAACAACAATAATTAGCCCTAGACAATATCACTTAAGAGCACAAACAGAAGTTTGAACAAACATTATTCCAAAATCCCATCCTTCTTCCTGATTTTTGGTTTCTTATATTCTTGGCAGAGTTATACATGGTGCAGTGGTGGGATTCAATTTTTTTTACTACCGGTTCTGTGGGCGTGGCATGGCTTGGTGGATGTGGCAGGGGAAGGATACTGCAAAATCTCCATTCCCACCTCGCTTACTACAAAATCCCGTTCCTTCCACACCCCACTAATCTACTTTCCAGCTCCATTCTCCTATGCAGGGCAACAAAAGAAGACCCAGCCAATCAGCTGGGACTCTGATCAACTGAGACTCGGGAGGCGGAGAATAGATGGGGGTGGGGCCAGTCAGAGGTGGGATTTGCTGGTTCTCTAAACTACTCAAAATTTTCACTACCGGTTCTCCAGAACTGGTCAGAACCTTCTGAATACCACCTCTGATATGGTGGCATTCAGTCCTTCACGTTTCCACCTCTGTTAGCTGATTTTCTAGACTAGCCCTCAGTTCCAAACCCCAGAGGAAAATATCACCACAATGTCTCCCTTGACCAGAAATCTGGTAATCTGTTGATAATGTTCCTAGTGAATTTGTCCTAACACTCTAATGAAGAGAAAAATAATGCTACTCTTCATTGTTGTTCAGTCCCTGAGTCATATCTGACTCTTCCTGACCCCATGGACCATAGCACACCAGGTCTCCCTGTCCTCCATTGCCTCAGAGTTTGCTCAGATTCATGTTCATTGCAACAATAATAGCATCTAACCATCTCATCCTCTGCTATCTCCTTCTCCTTTTGCCTTCAATCTTTCCCAACATCAGGGACTTTTCCGATGACCATTCAGGATTGATTTCCTTAATGGCACTCTTTAGCCGAACTTTATAGCCACTGGAGTGTTGCAGCAGACTCACACCAGGTCTTGAGAACCAATTGTTAAATTTTCTGAAATTTGCAAACCATTTGACATCAGAGGTGAGCCTTTATGCCCAGCAGACTAATCAGATGTTCTGCAGCATGGCACAGCATGGCAATGGAGCCAGCAAAATCAGTTCTTAAACGGTTAGCCACACATGACTACATGCCATTGACCAGTTAGTAAACAAGCAAAACATTCTATGAGGTTTTAGAGCTAACTTGGAGATACAATTATTTGAGTACATTTGAACAAGAGTGCAAGCGTATAAAGTTTAATTTTAATTCTGAAAAGCTGGTCTGGCTTAAAAGGCAGGTTTTCTGACTTTCATTGTCATGTATTTAAAGTGAAAAATGACAAAGGAGATTGAGAATGACAAAAAGCTCTTTTTAAGTATGAAGTGGGCAGAACACTAATGGATAATAATGGAGAAGAATTACTTGGCTTCTATTTTGGCTCCATGTTCTCTGAGAAAAGAACACATGTTTTCCTAGGCTACTGTAAAGAGCTGGTTGTAAATACTTGGAGGGAGAGTTCCACTTCAATCTTGCTAGAAACACATATAGGACAAGATATACCTATTGGATTAAGTCTTGGATTAAGTCCATTCTCCAGGCTCAATTAGACAGCACACTCAGAGGGCCAGATAATTGTGGAACAAATGTTCCCATCTTTAGCAATACAGAACCCCCTGTAGAATATGTTTATAACTGTATCCTGTGGCTTGTGGTATATTTGATATTTCATCTATTTAAATACATGCTTGTGCTTCAGAATCAAGAGCTATTATATGTCTTTTTCCTATACCCCCACATTCCCTTTCAGCCAGGATGGGACGTGACTGCTTTGTTTTGATGGGTTGGAATGGCTTTCGTTACCCTTCAGCCAGGCTACTACAACTCAGTGTGCAAATTGTGTGCCCCACAACAGCATTGCATGAAATGAGGTGCCAGTTGAAAAAAAAATAGAAAGAAGATATAACATACATACTTGGCTGGCAAGATAGGAGCAGAACCTGTACCTCTAACCCAACATGTTATATAATTATATTCCAAAAAATTCAAATATAAAAAAAATACTTTGCAGGGGGATATGCTGTGGAATTCCACACAAGGACATCTTGTATGCTAACAGCAACAACTATCATTCATTTGTTAGTAGTTAAGAGTGCAATATTGCAAGCTACTTCTGCAGCCAGCTGCATACAATTTGGCAGTTCAAATCCCACCAGGCTCAAGGTTGACTCAGCCTTCCATCCTTCCCAGGTGGGTAAAATGAGGACCCAGATTGTTGGGGGCAATATGCTGACTCTGTAAACTGCTTAGAGAGAGCTGTAAAGCACTATAAAGTGGTATATAGGTTTAAGTGCTATTGCTATTTCGTTAATATGTCCATTTTGGGTGTGGAGAGAACAAATATAACTCTAAAGCAAATATAGGTTTACAAACAAAATCTTAATACAATATATGAAGGTACAATTGCACATTTTAGAAACTTAAAACCATTTATCAGATGGTAAATTCATTTAATTTTTTTAAGTGGTAGGCATTATTGAAGATGCTCTTGGGATCCTTCTATCTTTTCTCTCATAACTATATTATTCCAATTTATGTGTCACCTAGAAATAGATGAGAGATGATAGAGATATGATATATAGATAGATGATAGATGATAGATAGATAGATAGATAGATAGATAGATAGATAGATAGATAGATAGATAGATAGATAGATAGATAGATAGATAGATAGATAGATAGATAAAAAGGAAAAGACTTTTTCCTTTTCCCAGCTACCATATCACAGAGCATTAATTCTTGGAAAGCCCAAATGTAATAGAGGCATTATCTTTGGAGTTAGCATTGGGATGGACTCTCCTTAATGGAATATGCTGCTTTTGTTTTGCAAATGAAGGCAACAGCTCCAGATCTTCAAGCAAGAGTTTTCTCAGTCCTGATTGGAGTCACTAGAGCAATGGTTCTCAGCCTTGGCAGCTTGAAGATTTGTGGACTTCAATTCCCAGAATTCCCCAGCTAGGCTGCCTGCCAAAGTCGAGATACTCTGCACTAGAGACTGAATGAGAGAAGTTTTGCAAAGATAGCTTGAATGAGCTAGCCCCTCCCATCATATAAAGAATGGATCATCGATATTGAATTAGTTTGCACATAATCTTTGGCTTTAATTGCACTTGGTCCTCACCCTGCTTTCATTAATTGCACTTGGTCCTTCACCCTGCATTCCCTCCCCCTTCATTTCCATAGCTGGTGATATTCAAGATTTTTGTCATTTCCTTGGATTGCCAAAATGAATGAAGACATCTGCCATGATGACAACAAGATTCTCCTCTTGGCTACATCACTAGAAATGATTGACCTTTGAAGGAAAAAGTATATACAAGATCTCAACTCGTGAATAAGAAATGTTGCATTTGTCTGGCTAGCCTAGTTAAGAATTTAACAATGGAATCAGAGGCCTGGAATGTAAAAGAACACAAATGTAGACTGATTATGCCTAGAGTAGCTATGCAAAGATGAATGTAAAGGAAAGAAGGACAAAAGAATTATTGTATTGTATAGAATATCATGGTCCCCCAAGGAGATGATGGGGGGGGGGGAGATGGTAGATAGATAGATAGATAGATAGATAGATAGATAGATAGATAGATAGATAGATAGATAGATGATAGATAGATAGATAATAAGATAGATGATAGATAGATAATAGATAATAAGATAGATGATAGATAGATGGTAGATAATAAGATAGATAGATAGCTGATAGATAGATAGATGATAGATAATAAGATAGATAAAATGATAGATAGATAGCTGATAGATAGATAGATGATAGATAATAAGATAGATAAGATGATAGGTAATAAGATAGATAGATAGAGATCAGAGATGAGAAATAGATGAGAGATGATAGAGATATGATATATAGATAGATGAGAGATAGATGAGAGATAGATAGATAGATAGATAGATAGATAGATAGATAGATAGATAGATAGATAGATATAGATAGACAGACAATAAGATAGATAAAATGATAGATAGATAGCTGATAGATAGATAGATGATAGATAATAAGATAGATAAGATGATAGGTACAATAATAAGATAGATGATAAATAGATGATAGATAATAAGATAGATAGATAGATAGATAGATAGATAGATAGATAGATAGATAGATAGATGAGAGATAGATAGATAGATAGATAGATAGATAGATAGATAGATAGATAGATAGATAGATAGATAGATAAGATAGATAGATAGAAAATGATATGCAGTTTTTATGTTATTGGTAATGTGAATGAACAAGCAGAGAACCAGCCATGTCTTTTCTTACCAAGGAGAAGGACCCGACATGGTCGGAATTTTTTCCCCCTTCTCATCTATGACATTTTTATTAAGGTTATGTATATGACCATTCATTTTCATTCGGCTGGTGCTAATTGCTGTCTCTTGGTCTTGGCTACTGTGTACAGGGAACATATGCTCTTCCCGACATTGCCATGGCTGTGGGTGCTCTGGGTTGCTCTGCTGTCTAGCGACGAGAACCTGCTGCTGCTGCTGCTGCTGCTGCTAGTCATACAACAGCTGGGAATATTCGGCTGCTTCCAAAACCTTATCTCCTTAATAGCAACCACATCTTGGAACAAATGAGCAGCAGAAGGAAAACTTTCCTCTGATCCTTGAATATTTCTGCAAACTTCCAATAGACAGGTGGTGTGTTTAGCATAGGTACTTCCTGTTAAGAAGATGTGATTATCGAACAAAAGCAGCAGCAAGCTGAAATTAATTCATGGGCCAATCTGAAGTTCCCTACAGTGACTTTTCCCTACTCTTGTGCAAACGAGTTGCACTGAGATGATAGCTCCCTATTGCTAAGAATGCTATGAATTATAGGTAATCCTTGACTTGCGACCATAATTGAACCTGGTTATCGTGGTGGTAAATCCTGCTGATCATTAAACAAGTCACCATGTGACCAAACCAATTTTGCATTTTTCTGTGGTGATTGTTAAGCGAACCCATTGTCCACAATGGATGTCTTTTTTGCCAGAAACTGGAAGAAAATGCCAGTTTCCAGCAAAAAAATATATGTTGTAAATCACTTGGACACTGCAAATAGCCATAAATGGCCAGTTGCCAAGCATCCAAATGCAATCACATGGCCATGAGGGAGTTGCCCAAATTGTAAGTATCTTTTTTGTCATAACTTTGGTTACCAAGCAACTAGGTACCAAGTAAATTAAGGACCACCTATATAATCCCAATCATCCTAAACATAGCAGCCCAAGGATGCTGTCATGGAGTCTAGCTGGGTGTTACATGAAATATTAATGCGACATTTCTAGGAATATTTGCTGGCTAAGAAATCTGGTATCAATTAAACCAGGGAAAGAGGATAGGTGAAAAAAGAAACACATGAGCACAACAGGTTCTCTTATAGGTAATAATATAGGACAGTGTTGTCGAACCTGTTCAGCACTGAGTGCCAAAATAGGAGCACGCGTGCAGGGGAACACCGGAAACCGGAAGAGCAGCTCCTGGCACACATTGGGAAACTGAGCTTCCAGTTTTGTGCACTGGCCACCTGTTCTTTTGGTTTCTGGCATGCATGCATGCGTGAAGACCAGCTGGCCAGTGTGCATGTGCCCACTGAAAACTGGAAGCAGCTTCCCGGTGCGCATGTGCACGACGGGGAGCTGCTCTTTTGGTTTCCAGTGATCCTGTGTGTGTGAAGACCAGCTGGCATGCTGGAACCCAGAAGAGCAACAGGCAACAGCTGCTATGCCTGGAGAGATGGCTCTGTGTGCCATTTCTGGCATGCGTGCCATAGGTTCGCCATCATGGAAATAGGCCAGTGGTGGCTAACCTTTTTGGGCTCCTGTGCCAAAAATTGTGCACGTGCTAGCACTCGCGCACTTGTGTGCCAGCACCCAGAAGGCAATGCGCTCCCTCCACGCCCCTGCGCATGCACACACAACCCCCCCCACCGCCGCCACCCCCCCTTTACCTGCTTGCACCTCACAGCTGATTTTCGTCTGGTTTGAGGCTTTTTTCAGCCTCCCAGAGGCTTGAAAAAAGCCTTTGCGGGTGACAAAACAAGCCTATTCGGCCTGCAGAGGTTTTTTCAAGCCTCTGGGAGGCCAAAAAAGGCTTCAAACCAGCTGAAAATCAGATGTGAGGCATGCAAATGCACAGTGAGGCAAGTTTGCCTGTGGCTTGCGTGCCGGAACAAATGGCTCTGTGTGCCACCTGTGGCACACGTGCCATAGGTTCACCATCACGGATATAGGCCATTCCTTGCTAGCAGGATTTCCCCACCACTTCTTATGCTTTTGAAATATATTAAAACAAGAAAATGCATTCTTTTTTGTTGATATTAGAATGAGAGCAGATCATCTGTGAAACATCTCACGTTAGCAAAGGTTGCTCCAGTTGCCATGATTCAATCTTTACAGTAGATACCTTTGGCCTGGGTGATTGAATCTTTATTGACTTATTGCAAGCCATTTTGGGAGGACCCCTGAAGTCCCAGGCAAGAGTACATTCCAACATCTCTCTGCCTAACTAACTAACTTGCTCTGACCGATGAAGTTGCTTGGATGAGCAAAGAAACATCTCAGATGAACTAAGGTTGGTCCAATTACCATGATTCAACTTTTAGACACCTGTGTCAACGATTTCAAAAGGGATTTTTTTTTAAAAAAAAAATGTAGTGTCTAATATAACCTCAAGCACAAGAGCAAGTCCTTCTAGTGATTTAATTGCAACAATCCCAAATTATGCAGGATATGCGTATGCCAGGGTATGTCAACTGGCATGTTTTTGTTTTAATTTGCGCAGATAAATTTTGTATGTAGCTTTGGCCCAGATTTTGATGGGAGAATCCGTATGGAAGATACAGAGAGAGTCTAAACCTCTGCCATTTGTTATATTACCCTATGCTCATTTCCTTCAGCCTGATACCCTCCAGGTGTATAGGGAAATGAACTGTAACTCAGAACTGTTCCAGCCATCTAGGGCCCACCTGGTCTCTGCATTCATTGATGCCAAAATTTTACCAGACAAAGAAAAGTGGAAATGGAAAAGTCTCCCTCCCTCTCCCTCCCTCCCTCCCTCCATCTCTCTCTCTCTCTCTCTCTCTCTCTCTCTCTCTCTCTCTCTCTCTCTGTGTGTGTGTGTGTGTGTGGTGCCTAACTTTAAAATGTGTGTTACAATTCTCTCTTAATGTGCTTCTTTCCTTTCTTCTATTGGAAAGACATTCGGCCGGTGTCCAGTATCTTTTCAACAGGGCTCTTGCAGACAGTCATTTATCAGGTGTATGCCACATGGCAGAGTGATGTTTAGAAATTCCATTTGCCATGTGTTATTCATGATCCTTGCACATTTCCTTCATTTGTCAGGGGATTTAGATCTCAGCTGTGTTTAGTTTTGGGGGCTTGAGAACAAGTCAGCCCATAGGCAGACACCTAATGATATAATTTTGAGCAGTGCCAAAAGTTTGATTGCCCTCTATCAACTTTCATGCAGGCAGCTCCTTTGAATATAGTAATGGATGACAATATCAGAATGATCAATCTCAGGCAAACTTCAAGATTTATTGAAACACACTCTTCTTAAGCTTCTTGCTCATAGGTATTTGGCACCGTGTCAGAAATGCAGTGGGGAGGGGCGGTTCATTTATCCCACACTAGCAAAAAAATAAACCCAAATCCCTTATGTGCCTGTTGATATGTTATGAAATAGATTCAGAAGGGCAAGGAACATCAAGCATTAGCAGCTGGCAATTGAGAAATGAAACTTCTAAAAAATAAAAAAATAAAAAACCCACATTCACCTCCACTTTCTTTTCATCTTGTTCTATGCCGTGCTAAGCAAGTTGCAATGTATTCTTCTGTAAAATATCACCTTGGATTTAATAAACAGTATGTGAATGGAAAGTGGATCAAGCTTGAGATTTAGGTCCTGATGGCTAACTTGTGGGAGAAAAAAGAGTGGTGTCATAGCTCAGAGGAAGAGTAGATGTGTTTTTTACAAAAATAATTTTTAGTAAACAATTTTTCTTATATACAACATCATTTCCATTCATTACAATGCTTTCGTGACGGTATGCATACTTTTATGTAAATCTTAACTCTATACTTGTCTACATTGCTTAATCTATCTTTGTCCACTATAACTTTTACCTTATTATCTTATTGTCGTCTTCGGAAAAGTAGATGTTTTTCATGCGATACTTCAGGGTTGACAAAGTCAGTCCTAGGACAGCCAAAGCAATGCTCAATACAAGGCAGCTTAATGTATTAACACAGGCAGTGTTATTTACTCTGAAAGGAGAAGTAAGTCTAGACCAGCAATGCAGAAAGATTTTTTTTAATGGGGGTGGAGTGTTGGGTACCTTTCCAATGCTAATTCCTGCCATGTCTAGCCAATTTGGTCAATGGTGAGAGACATTGTCCAGTACTATCTGGAAAGCTCTGCTTTGGACTTCTTTGCAAAAAAAACAAAAAAACAATGCTACAACAGGCTCCCTCTGGACATTGTTGAAAATAAAATGATGTCAACATGGGATATTAAAAATAAAAGGGAGTAGGCTGCTAATCCCTGGCAGCTAACCTCAGATGTTATATGTTAATGTTGGGCTTTTGCAAATTCTAGATCGGAAGCCAGCCGTATCTGTGAAAACATCATTCAGTTCCCAATAATGACTTCATCTTTTTTAGAAAGTACTGTGGAACCTTCTCATTTAGACTATAGACCAAGGATCTTCAAACTTGGCAAGTTTAAGACTTGTGGACTTCAACTCCCAGAATTCCTGAACTAACATGACTGGAGGAGGAATTATGGGAGTTGGAGTCCACAAGTCTTAAAGCTGTCAAGTTTGAAGACCCCTGCTGTAGACTATAAAGAAACTCATGATTTAAATTATTTCATATTATATAATTAAAGATATCCTGTCACAGTCAATCCTCACTGTGTTATTGTTATGAGGACAAAAAAGAGGAGCTCCCCATGAAAACTGCCTTAAGGTCCGAGAGGAAAGATGGGATATAAAGGTAACAGAAACATAACACAACACTGACAACCCATGACTAAACTAGCTTCATTTATAAAAAAAATCTATTAAAAGATTGAATGGTTTTAAAAACAAACAAGAATCCACTTTGGTGCTTCTTAATAATATAATGGAAGTTAATCTGGTGTAGTGGTTATATGTACAAGGCTAGAATGCCAGCAGTCTGTAAATCCAAGGCTCACCTTAAGTATGAAACCAGCTGAGTTATTTTGGGCCAGTCACTCTCTCTCAGCCCTAGGAAACAAGCAATTCCCAAAAGGTTGCTAACAAAATTTCAGAAATCTGTCCAGTTCAGGCAGTGGCCAGGAGTCAACACTGGCTCCAAGGCAAATGAACACATAATAGTATAGTTAAAGATGCAAAAGAAAAAAGCTCTGTTTATCCTGTGTGTCATCCTCATATCTATTTCTTCATTCCACTCGTGCATTAATTTCTTCGTTTTCTGCACTAAGCTGCTAACATTGATTCCTTCACCTTGCAGAAAACATTTTGTCCTGATTCAGTCAAAGATCACAGGCATAACAAATTCTGAACATGCAGCCTATGAGGTCAATGCTAAGGGCATGCCCATGCTTCTTTGGGTGGAGTAGCCAGAAGGACTGAATTGGGGCTTCTTGTCAAGTCACCCATAACTCCTTAAGAACAGTGTCATGAATAATTTCATATTAAACTTTGTTGTGGTTTTGCTGAAAGTCCATAGAAGAACGTCATCTATTGGGACCTTGAGGGCAGAGCTTCTTTATTTATTTATTTTAATTTGTCAAGCATGTATGAGAAAACAAGTATAAGTATGAACATAACATATATACATATAAGTATAAACTGGTATAAGTATATACATGATAAATGAGTACGAATAAATGGGAACAGTAGGACAGGGACGGTAGGCATGCTGGTGCACTTATGCATGTCCCCTTACAGACCTTTCTTGTTGATGGTGGTTCTTTTATGCAATCAGTGCCCTCTGAAGTTCATCCTTCTCCATCTTATAGGCCTTCCAAATTGGATTTCTGGAAAATTAATTTGGGATATAAAAGCTTAACCTAACCCCCTGGATGGCCCTACTAAGATCCTGGATGTTTGATATGATTGGTGCCTATAGCTTTGCATTATGTTGGTGTTTGTTAACCACTCAGGGCCTACAGGGACTGAGCAGCATAGAAATTTAATTAAATAAATACATAAATAAATACATATATACATATATATACATACATTTATTTCACTGACATTTTGTATTTAAGACGAAATTTCATATTTTGAAGGACAAGAATTAATGTCATGCCACTCTTTTGGTTTTTTGTGAGAAAAGGTCTGAATTTAAAGATGTTAAGAAGAAAAAAAATACACATTTGGTCCCCCCAAGGAGAACAAAATGTAGTTATACGTGGTACCACCCACATCTTTGTGAGATGGATCGTGAAGCTGAAATTAGCAACCCAAAGACAGAGCAGCGGTTTGACTAGTATTTGTTTACTTAAGTAAAATGCCTTTGTAGACAAGAATTGTTTCTGTAGAGAAACAAATAGTATGGATGTAGCTGGAAAACAACCCAGTGTTTTTTCAAGGCTGGAAATCTCAAATGGGAATTTAAGAGGCACAGTACCGGACACTTCATCAATCTGAACTTCCCAACGTTGTAAAAGTACATATTAGGATGTTTTCTGCCCATTTCCTTTCATCCACTTTTAAGAACAAAATTAGAAGAATGTAACATAATAAGAAGGTCCAAGGGAAGAAACTAAATCAAGACCAAGACAAATTTCTGTTTTTATTTGGAGGATGTTATAAAATCTGATAATACAATGCTAAACAACAAGGAAAACCAAAAGGGTGAAATATGTTTATCTTTTGTAAAATCCTTCGGTGGAAATAAATTTGGGGAAAAGATGTTTAAGGGGACTGTGTCAAGGCTCAGTTCAGTTAAAAAAAAAAAAACTTTAAAAGTTGGAAATTTGTTGTTGAAGAATTGGATGCTGGAGATTCTTTCCACAACATTTTCTTTTATTTAATCGACTTGGAGCAGTCCGGTATTATTTTTGTTTTAAATCAGCTTCTAACTATTTTAAGTTCCTCTTCTAGCTGTTTGAGATACTAACCATTTTAATTTAACTTAATTAATTAAAATTGTAGCAATTAAAAAATATCCTTTTAATCTATAGCATCAATGATAGGCATTAAAATAGCGACAGAAAATAACAGCTTAGCAATCAAATGAATCTTTTTAAAAAAAACAAAGATGTGTGAAAAATACAGCTTGAAATGACCAGGAATGCACGCACATGAGGTCTACTCAAGCCCTTAATGTAGAATATGGTTTTACATTTCTTTAGAGCAGGGTAGATGGGATCCTTCTTGTTGTTGGCGTTAAAAAAGCCCCAGTTCTGATCTGCTTCTCAAGGATTTTGGAAACTCCTATGGGACAAAAGAAAGAGGAAAAAATAAAACTCTGACTTCAAACACTGACGGAAAGTTGGATACCCTGTGCCCAAGGAAGTGATTCTTCCAATCAGCTTCCCACTTCCTAAGAATAGTGCAAACTCATGGGGATGGGAAAATACTTTTTTTTTTAAACTGCTGATTATTTCTTTATCAGTTCTGACAGGCTTTTAAAAACATCAGTATTCAATCACAGGAAAAATAGAATAAAAATGGTAACTATTCAGGACAGCATGGAGTGAAGCAGGAGGAAATACCCCCAAATAAACAAGCGCCAGAGGTGGTATTCAGCCGGTTTGGACCGGTTCTGCCATACTGATTCTGGTAGTGGAAATTTTGAGTAGTTCGGAGAACCAGCAAATGCCACCTCTGGCTGGCCCCGCCCACCTGCCCCCGCCCTTTCCTGTCCTATATTCCCTTGTTTTTTTAGCTCAGCTGATTCGCATGGCAGAGGAGATTGCTGTGCCTCAGCTGAGCTAAAAAAAAACAGCTCACCTCACCAGTGCTGACACTGAGGGCGGTTTTTGAGTGCTGCACGCATGCGCAAAGCTCTCATAGAATCGGTAGAAAAAAATGTGGAATCCCACCACTGGCAAGCTTCATGCTTGACTGCTACTTTTTTAAAAATGGCCCCACTGGCAGCATCTGGAAATAGCCCAGGAATATCCAATCTCGACAACTTTAAGCACAGCTGACTGGGAAATTCTGGGAGTTGAAGTTCATGAGTCTTAAAGTTGCCAAGGTTAGATACCCTATGGAACCCATGGACTAGACAAATTAGTGCTGCCCCACCCAGATATCAGAAACTGAATTCTACTTTTGCAGAGGATGGAGACTTATGGGAAACTGATTACAGGACAGATCTGAGCACAGGTTAATGACGTATTAGTTAATATTTGTAGCTAATATATATAGTAAAACACAGCTATATTGTACTATATGATAATCCAGCTTTTCCCAATGTACAGTCTTCCAGAACATTGGGAGGTTTCTGATGCCATAGCTACAGAGTTTCTAACCCTTGCCTTATCTGGAAAAGAAACTTGCAGTCAGCCCGTTAGTATAATTTATATCACTTTTAATCCAAATTCTTTAAAAGAGCCTCTGAAAATTGCCCAAAACCTGGACTGAGTGAGTATCGTTCAGTGAAACTTTACAAGTCAGCCATTTCTGTGAGGCAGCAAATGAAGATATTTGGGTTGGGGAGGAAGTATTTTTTAAATAGTTTTGAAGAAAGTAAAGTTGGAAAGGAAAGTTCTTTGGAAAGTTGAATCTAAAGATCATGAACTATGAATCATGAGCTAATGATTCAGCCAAAGTTTGGGAATAAAACAAAGCACTTAATAATTAATTAATGGATGACTTTTATTGCCAATGCTGAAGAGGTGCCAAATATTCTAAAGGAAAAATCAGATATATACTGACTTTATACTACATTACATATAAAACTCATATGCAGTTGAGGAACAGACTCTTCTTGAAAAATGGGAAATAAATTAGTTGAACAAGATACATGAATGGTCTTTTTTTAAAAGACTTTAATTGGAAAGGATTTGATGTGTCATTTTCATACTTTGTGGAATACAGCCTTCCCCACCTCATTGCAATATACTTCATTTCCACATGTTGGATTTAGCTTTATCCTTTGTAAATATTTATACATACTCTGAAATGATACATGGGCAGAGTTGCATTTTTCCTGATTATTCAATATATGTATTGAATGTATTTATTCTCACATTTTGCATTAAAAACGAACTCTGGAAAGACAAAACTTGAAAAAGCTATGATAAATGATCTGCTAATACAGGAATAAAACTTTTTAGAACGTAAGATTTAAGCATGTTATAGAAAATTTATCATATATTTTAAACCTGTACTCAACAAACAGTCCTTTTATTGTAAAAAGCATACATTCATTCGAGTCGTGACAGTTACGTTTGAATGTTTCATAAGAAAGGGTGGAGATATAGGCTGGACTAACGCCAATTATATGCTGAAGTTCTGGATTTAGAACTTCTTGAAGTTAGAATTCCCTGACATTTCCTTTAACTCTTTGTCCATATTATTTCCCTGATCAGATTACCTATCACTATAGATACCTATGACATATCCAATGTGTGAAGCGGCAACTTCAAGGATTTGAATTCATTCATTCCAGACCAGGCTTGCTTAGTCATCAGTTTGCTCGGGCAGATGGGAAGTGATTCAAGTGATTAAGAAAACAGAGGGGCATAATACTGACAGCTGTACTTGGTCCTTGAGTGATGTACCGAGAGAAGGCAGCAAAGGCAATTCAGTATGAGCAAGTTCTTGTCTTAAGAAATAGAACCAGAAAGCTGAATACACTTTAAGAAAGAAGTGCTGAAGGAAAGGAAGAATCTACTGTTGATGTTTCTCTCTCAGGCAGGCTCATTATCCAAAAGATGAAGTACCATTCTGAAATGTCTTGAAATGTATTTGAAATGCATTTGAATGATATGTGTGTGTGTGTGTGTGTGTGTGTGTTTTCTTAAGTTTTTGCGGGTACTTACATGTATGGTATTCAGCTTTGCTCGGGTATTTTCCCACGTCATTGTAGTTGTGCTTTTAAAGTTGTAGCAACGTTTCGGCAGAATCTCATCTGCCATCATCAGGTTTCTGTATTGTGTTCATCTGTGAGTCAGACTTTTACAGTGGTTTCAGATTTAAATTTGGGGCAGCCTATTGCTGTGCCAGAATGGTTTTTTCTTCATCCTGATTGGTTGGGAGTCTTGGTCCGTGTTTATTGGTCTTGGAGTTTGCTGTGTTCTGCTTGATTGGTGTTTCTAATATCTTCTGTCTGTTTTGTGGCTCTTTTTGTATCTTGATTGGCTGGCAACATTGTGTTCCTTTATTGGAGACCTTTAGTGCAGCTTGGCTCCGAGTAAATGCACGGCTAGCTTCCTAATAAATGATAAGTAATTACTCTGAGAAGCACACGGCTGAAGACACAAGCCTGAAGAAGATGAATGAGATTTCATCGAAACGTCGCCTAGATACTTCCAATTCTACGCGGAGAAAACCGAATAACCAAAGATCCTATATATATATATATATATATATATATATATATATATATATATATATATATATATATATATATATATATATATATATATATATATATGGATCTTTGGTTATTTGGGTTTTCTCCATAAGATCAAAGTATCTAGGCAACGTTCGGCGAGGTCCCACTCGCCATCTTCAGGCTGGTGCTTTCGGCTTAGTGCCAGTGCAAGCAGTGGGACCTCGCCGAAACGTTGCCTAGATACTTTGAATCTTACGCGGGAGAAAACCCGAATAACCAAAGATCCACATACAAATACCGCGAGAACCTCAGAAAACATATATATATATATATATATATATTCGTAGATTTTCATGGGTACAGGTATGTAGGTTTAGGTGTTCAGGTCTTTTCCGTGTAAGATTAAGAGTATCTTGAGTGACATTTTGGCGAGGTCCCACTCGCCATCCTCAGGCTGGTGCTTCGACCGTGCTTGCACTGACACGAATAAATTATATATATATATATATATATATATATATATATATATATATATATATATATATATATATATATATATATATATAAGAAGTTCTAGAACCCATCTGTCAACTGGTACCCATTAACTAGGACTTGTCAGTGTTATATCACCAAGGGTCCCTTCAGACATCAGGGACCACTAAATTCATAATTTTAAATCCCGCAGACCACTAATACGAATCCAGCATGCCACTCGCTGAAGTGCCTGGAGTCCCAGTAATATGATGGGGTCCTTCAGGCACTTAGCTTGGCCACCTGTTTCTGAAACCTTAAACACTCAAAGAGCCATTTGGACCCATTTTCCACAGAAAACAAAACAGCAGGATCTCTCATCTCTCTTTCCCTTTCTTTCCCTCTCTTTTCCTCTCTTTCCTCTCTCTCTCTCTCATCTCTCTCTTTCTCTCTTTCATCTTGCTCTCTGTATCTCTTTTTCACTCTTGCTCTCTCTCTCTCATCTCTCTCTGTATCTCTCTCTCTCTTATCTCTCTCAGCTGGGCCATCCAGTGTCTTGGAGCGGAGAGAAAGTCGCACGTCTCCCAGTCACGCAGCACCAACTGCTGGAAGAAACACCCGCGAGACCCAGCAAGAGATGAAGTTTCACTCCTGCTCTGGAATACGGAACGAATCTCCACCCCCCGCCCTTCCCTTCTCAGGCCAGGCAAGGAGTGAGTGGGAGGGGAGGGTGAGGGCTGAAGCCACAGCAGGAGGATGAAAGAGCCATGGGTTGCTGACACCCATTGCTTCGGCCCACTTGCACTGCCAACCCAGCCCCTCTTGCCACAACAGCACCATTACTTCGTTCTGGCCTCTGACCTAGGGTGTGAGAAATTGGCTGTACCTAAAATAGGTCATCATCTTAGAAGAAATTGCTGGACTCTGATAGCCACTCCAGAATGATGGACATTCTTGGTACTACATTCAAAATTATAGCACTACTGATTCCCAAGGAATGGGCAGGGAGTCTGAAGAGATCCATGTACGTTAGATAGAGAACAATAAGGTTGTTTTCTTGAGCAATTTATGAATGGTTCTGGTTGCTTGAGCCCAACACCCTGGAATATTTTTTATTTTTATTTTATTTATTTTAGTTTAGTTTAAATTTATTGTTTTATTTTATTATGTATATTTCCCATTTCTTAACTGCCCATCTTCCTCAGAGAGATGGCTACCCTGAAACTTTTCTTCCCTCTCACAACCAATTCAGGACCTTGAAGTTTCTTGTTTAAGGCACCTCTCTGAAACATGTTGCCATCCAGTGGTGGGATTCAAATAATTTAACAACCGGTTCTCTGCCCTAATAATTTCTTCCAACAACCAATTCACCAAACTGCTCAGAAAGTTAACAACCAGTTCTCCCAAAGCGGTGCAAATTGGTTGAATCCCACCACTGCTGCCATCTCTCTGGGAAGCTGTGGTGCTATTGCCAGCTCCTTTTCCAGCTGCACATCCCATCATGATATCTAAATCCCAGGTAAGCTCATGTGAGTGGGTTAATGTCTGATAAGGTTAAGAGTATTGTCAGAACAGAACCTAAGAGCGGAGAGCTGCCTGCTCCTTGACGGAAAGTTCTTTCAGCAGAGAGGCAAATGAAGAAGACAATAAGGTCAACTATGCAAGCTGTTTTCTGCTTGTGAAACATTTGGGTGCATATTAATGAATTAATTAATTAGATACAGAACAGAGGTATAGGTTAGTTATTATAGATCAATCTTTAAAATATGTTGTCCACTTGTAGGAATACAATTTACGAAGTGAATCTACTGAATAATTCATTGCTCTCCTAATTATTCGTTATTTCTAAACTGTTGAAACCTCAATGGTTGCCAGTACAATGTTTGTGAATGCACATGACCTCAGGGACTTGTTTTGGTCATGATTTGTAGGCTATCTAATCTCTCCAAGTTCTCTATCTGTCCAATCTTTCTTAATTCTAAGCCTCATTCTTCTTCCTTCCTCCTACTCAGTTTCCATTTGGAGAGATACTGGATACTTGGGATGAAATATTTTCATCACAGGGCCAACCTCCCTTGTCAATATGCATGACATAAGGCCCTGTTTTCTTTTGCTTGGTTCTCCTGTCTCACAGCTTAAGAAAGTTTCCTTCATCACGAAAATCAGATCATTTCCCCTTTCCTCCTGTTATATCAGGGCAGTTGTTTTGCTTCATTTTTTTTTAAAAGAAGAAAAAAACCAGAATAGTTATTTGTTTGTTGCATGGGAAAGCCAGATGACTTCTTTCCTTTTGGGATTTTGCATTATCTCAGAAGGAAAAGCATATTATTGCTGAGGAAAATAAATATTTCTCTTACTGCTGTTTTTATTATGAATGCAATTGCAACAAGGAATGAGGTTATACAAGTCATTTGTAATACATAAGAAAGGTCTATTGTGAAAACGTGTAATAAGGATCTGATCTACATTATGTAATAACTGGCTGCAATGAACTTTGTTTTTGTATATGCTGATGTGCAAATACCAATATATTCATACCTGATGTGTTATGTGCAGGTATGATTCCTGCAAGAGCTTTGATTACACCAATTTTCAGGCCCCAGATGTTGCTACTGTAATGCAGAGAAGTAATGTTCCTTCCTTCCTTCCTCTCTCCCCTTTTTTCTTTCTCTCTCCCAACCACATAGTTTTGTAACTCCTTCCTTCCTTTCCCTTCCATATCAATCCAACTTTAATTATATAACTGCAACTACACTCAATGTTTCTAAAGTTTGGTCTGCAATCATTTCAGTGCAGGTGCTTGGCAGTACACCAAATATTTTATCAAAAGAGTTGGAGGTCATATTAATGGAGGGCTCTGCTCATCTAACTCCATACCAAAGGCCAAATTTACTCCCTTAAACTCTGAAAAACCCTGTTGATTGATGTTATCTCACCTCCTCTACCTTTCAAAAAACTGCACTGCATGTTCAGAATGTGCTATAGATTATTTATTCAATGTGACTTCTGCCCAGGACTATGTTTATCCTTCTCAGAATCTTCAGCCTAGTCCAAAAATGTCTCTGTCTTGTACATGCCTTCTTCTGATCAGCAAATTCTCTCTTATGCCACTTCATGGGATGCTATCTTCCCTGGCTTCAATAGTTTTCCTTGTTGATGGATAACCACGTTCATTGTGTAAAAGGATCAAGACAGACTTCCACAATAAACCAAGCAGAGATGTATCACTTATGAATTATTATCTTTTTGTTCAGAATAACATATGCATCAGAGCTTTTGTCACATCACAGCTTCAGCTAGCATGCCTTGTCCCACTTTGAATCTGTAGAGCAAACAATGGATAAGAAGAATTGAAATAATGCCCCTTGGTCCCCGAGCATTTTCCTAGAAGCAACCCTTAATCCTTTCTTTCTTTCTTTCTTTCTTTCTTTCTTTCTTTCTTTCTTTCTTTCTTTCTTTCTTTCTTTCTTTCTTTCTTTCTTTCTTTCTTTCTTTCTTTCTTTCTTTCTACCATGGATTGATGGTTGCTAATTGTTACAGAGCCATCTTCCTATGCTAATGTCAATGTAAGATTGCAATAATTTTACAAAAATGCAGTCAGATCCCAGAGGCGATATTAATAAGATACTTACTGTAGTTATGATTGTTTCAAGCTTTAGTGAAATCATAATACTGGCCAAGGATCTCAGTTATATTATAGAACTACATAGGTGAAAAGACCAAGGATGCATTTTCCTGTACCACAGGCAATTTTGCATCATTCAACAAAATTTCTGACCTATTGAAGATCCAAACCATTTTTCATTTTCAAATTCACCCATATTTAATTCCAACAACCAGTTAAGTCTGGTAAGATAGAACACCAGCATTTTGGTAACAGAGTTGAGCCAAAACACAATGACCAATGCTATTTTCTTGGAATCATTAATGGCTTTGAACTCTTAGAAGATACCACCTAGACATCCCTGCCTGTGCTGTTGTACGATAACAATCGAATATCCAGTGTGCTGAAAGGAAGGGAGAGAATCTTCTTCAGGAAATGCCAGCATCTCATCTCAAGGGAGGGACTGTTCTCCCAAAAGGACAGCATGAGAGCCAATAAATAAATAATAAATACACACTGTCCATTAATTGCCCAACATCCACATTTACTTCAGAAGCTAAGAACAGTGCCAAAAAGACTTATAGAACATAGGCTAAATAAGAAAAAACTATTGTGAAGAATCAATCATCAATTACGCATGCACTTTTGATATCTACATGACAACTGCCCAATTGGAACTTACAGCTGTGCATCACAGAAAAAGGCAAAAGTATCCCAACAAACCAGTTCAGGATCATGCTGATAGTACAAAATGAACTGTGTCTATCAAAATACAGGAAATGATGTGAGACTAGCAAAATATAGATAGTCTGCAAAGCCTCCATTCATGGGAGAAAGGTCCACAGTGTAAGTATGGGTGTGCATCTTGATAAATTAGTGCCCCTTGAATATTCTATCTCAGGCTATAAAATAATGTCATTGAGATCATCCTTTGCATGTGAGTGTACAAAGAAAAAAAGATACAGCACAGATGATTGAGTTTGGTTCCTCACCACAGTATCTGTGTTTGAGCAGAACAAATTATTTCAGTGGCTCTAGGTATTTCTACTTGGTAGAACAATTACTATCTAAGGTCATAACAAGATGTGGTTCCAGGTAGGATTTTTCTTTCTTTGGACTTTCTGGCCAAAGGAGCAAGTAACTTGTTTTGCTACAGCTCCTAGTGCTATTAACTAGTACAATATTATATTATTTTTTCTAGAATTTCAATGCCATAAATGAATGAATGAATGAATGAATGAACAAATAAATGAATAAAACAAGGGAATATAAGGGCAAAATGCTTCCAGATTTTGTCTATCTGTCAGGCATTCTAAAGGTCTGGAATACATGAAACTCACAGATCCCACATTACTTAAAGTATTTAGCAAATTATACTCCTCATCATGGAAATTGATCTGAGCCTTTGAGCTTTTAATGTAATTTAAAAGAATTGTCCCAGTGGGGAGGTCTAAACTCTGACTGCTTGCAGTTTTTAATGTTTAAACAGCTTGAGAAAAACTCCTTCTGATTATAAAAGTCCAGGGGTAAAACTTTGCCACAAAGTCATTTCTGGAAATGGTAATGGTCTAGAATTCATATTTATTAATACAACTCTATTTGGGGCAGACTCCCACAGGAAATGCTGAGGCGTGAATGTCTCTCTCTGGCATGTTTTATCTGAGATAGTTCCGTCCTTGTGGTACTGTGGGCTGATAGCAAGACAGATGAGTCCCTCTGAAAATCTCTGGTCTTTATAGAAGCTGAGGATGACAACAAACAGGGCCTTCAACACTTTGTAAAGTCGATCCATCTACTTTCCCTTGTTATCATTAAAATGTCTTTTAGACATAGGTCATACTGGGAACCCATAAATGATGTCTGAGAGTTGGGCACCTCCCACAAAGCTGGATCCTGCTCTGATTACAATTTATCATAGGATTCTTATGGTTACAAATTCTCTGGCAATGTGTCATGGCTTGAGATTGTTGCTTGGAATAGCTTTTTGACTATGATTCAAACTGCTTTGTACTCTCGGTTTCCCATACAAGTTCCCAAACCTCTTTTTTTAAAAAAAGAAAACGTGTTATTTGACCATTTTGCTTGGATACGTTTGCATTTGATCTATGTCAGTGATTTCATCCTCTGATTAACCATTTGGTCTCATTTGGTGAAGCATATCATGAGGGGAAGTATTTCATTTGCCACTCTGCTTTCAAAATATGACAAGAAATGTTTTTTTGTATATAAGCATGTATACCAGCATTGGCTTATAAGATTACAACAACTTTAGTTCCGTGATGGTGAACCTATGGCACGCGTGCCACAGGTAGCACACAGAGCCATTTGTGCGGACATGCGAGCCCCAGCCAAACTTACCTCACTGCGTAAGAGCACACCTCCCAGCTGATTTTCGGCCTGTTTAAAGCCTTTTTCGGCCTCCCGGAGGCTCGAGGGAAGCCTCTGCAGCCTTTGGAAGCCGAAAAACAGGCCCATTTTGTCACTTCCTGTATTTCCGGAAATACTGGAAGTGACAAAACGGGCCCATTTTTCGGCCTCCAAAGGCTACAAAGGCTTCCCTCGAGCCTCTGGGAGGCCGAAAAAGGCCTCAAATGGACCAAAAATCAGCTGGGAAGCACGTGCATGCTCAGTGCAGGTAAGGGGGAGGTGGGGGGATCATGCATGCATGCGCAGGGGGCATGGGGGGGGTGCACTGCCTTCTGGGTGCTGGCACATGAGCTCAATTTTCGGCACAGGAGCCCAAAAAGGTTAGCCACCACTCCTTTAATTCCTTAAAAAGTCAGGGAGAAAATTAGATGTCTGCATATCAACTATAAGGGAGATTGAATCACAGGAAGTAAACTTACTCCAATATTATTTTCCATTTAGCGGTGGTTCCAATTGTATAGTTTCAATCGACTGTGTTGTCTTACACCATCTAGCCTAGTTTTCACTTATTTTTTGATTGATAGCAACTCTCCACAGACCTTAGCAGCCTCCCCGCACCCCTTCTTTTAATAATTTTATTTTTAAAACTGGAGATGCAAGAGGCAGAAACTTGGAATTTCTGGATGCAAACATTGATTCTTCCATTGTATTATTCTTTCCCATGCTATATATTATTTTTATCCAAAGAGACTCTTTATTGCTTTACACACTGATAAATTATTTTAAAGATAAAGGCTTTTAAATGAAATGGCAGCATTGATGTATTCCAATGTAAGTCAAAAGTAAAATATTATTGTACTATGAGAACCAAATTCTGTATAATTACTGTATATAATGTTAAGCACCCATGGGAGACAAATTGTATCAAAGTAGCAATGCCACTGTTCATTATTTAAAAATCAAGTCTTCCAGTAGTGCCACCATTTTACCTCTAAATTCTAGAATGATACATAGTGGACTAGAGAGCATTGGTGAGAAAGGGTTAAATTATCTCTGAACTCTGTAGTGAAATGAAGTGTGTGTGAGAGAAAGAGGGGCGGAGGGAGAGGGAGGGAGGGAGGGAGGGAGGGAGGAGGGAGGGAGAGAGAGAGAGAGCCCTTTAATTAATGATGCACCAAATGCCATTTGAAGTTTTATCCTGAGATGCAGTGCTAAAATTAACAATCTTTTCCTTGCCAAAGAATATGTGTACAGTATATTGGTGAGATACAAACATATTACTCAATTCCATTCTAAATCAAATGAAACCAAGGATGCTAATTCATATATAAATTTCAGCACGGGAAGAAACTGAACTGACACTTTAATCATTTTAAATCAGCCAATCATATGCATCCATTTATAACACACCTTGTTTCCAATGAAGGTGTATGTGTATACATAATCACACATCAAGCCTACACTCACATTCTGAAAACTAGAAAGAAGGCAGAAGGGGAAACCAATGAGCAGAGCCTTGAATAAAAGGGTTCATTTGCGTTGTGGTATTTTTACGTAAACTATAAAAAGATAGCTACAAACTTCAAAGTCATTTCGAATTTTGAACTTGCCTGATGTAAAAGGTGCTGGTTCATGGGGAGGCTAATGGAAGAGCCACCACTCAAAGAGAGCTCTCAAAGAGCCACCACTCAAAGAGGTCAACAGCTGGCCAGCTAGTAGGGCTTTTTTCCTCTTGTTGCAGAGCATATTATATAAACCGAACATCATGTAAAGATGCAAAAGCTTCCAAAAATGTCATCTTATAGACATTGGCTTGGATGCAGTCCATAGCTATGTGAAAACATTTACTTTGGGGGATCTGAAAATTGAAAGTTGTGTGGGTGTTTCTATACATTTGGTCTTGGGAATATTACTACTGAGGCAGGAGTTGTGAGAAGCATTTTGGTGGAAATCACAACTGCACAGATAAGTGGGTGCTTCTTTTGAAACTGATAGCAATTAATTTTCTTTCGAGCAAATAGATTTTGAATCACCTTGTTCCATAGCTCTAAGACATATGTAAAGAAGAGACTTAGGGGACCTGAACATAGCTGGGCTAAGTTACTACTGTATTACAAATATGTACTGTATTGATATGTCTATTTAATTATGCATTGTACCTAGTGATATATTGCATGCTAGGCAGTATATATCCATATTCCTCAACAAATAAATAAATTGACAGAAGGAAAGATGCTATGATAAAAGACTAGGAAATGAATTTTCCAGGAACTTTAACAGTTTGTTCATATTCACCTCAATCCGTACGTCCATCTAACTTTCTCCATTTGCATGATACGCAACGATTAGAATACTTGAAGTACTGATTCTTGGTTCTAGTGGAGTTGCAAAGACTTGAAAAGAACCTGGGTCCTTGTCACCTAGAGCAGAGGATGCCAGAATGATAGGGGAGTACCAGAAGTAACACCACTATTTATGTGTGGTACTAACACAATGGAATCATGTTTTCTGCATAGGATGAGAGAAAATGTTTTTTAAAAAGTCAAGAGGAGTGGACAAGCATAGCTAATGCAAATCAGCAAAACAGCAAATCAAAGATTCAATGGTAAAGCATGGAATTGATGTGGGAAAACCATCTAAAGTTCAAATTCCAAGTTAAAAAATTAGAACAATACAAAAAACAAAAACAGAACAAGTGTAGAATAAAGAAGGGTAAACTGGAAAAGGGCTCCTCTTTATGTTCTGAACAACACCTGCTCAGCACTGTTTTCTCCCCTGTACTTGTGCCAATAGCTTTGTCTTATCATCAGCTTAAACAAATATCTTAAACAGTGGTGGGATTCAAAATATTTTACTACTGGTTTTGTGGGTGTGGCTTGGTGGGCATGGCATGGCTTGGTGGGAGTGGCTTGGTGGGCATGGCAGGGGAAGGTTACTGCAAAACCTCCATTCTTTCCACACTCCACTAACCTACTTTCCAGCTCCGTTCTCCTGTGCAGGGCAATGAAAGAAGACCCAGCCAAGCAGCTGGGACTTGGGAGGCAGAGAATAGATGGGGGTGGGCCAGTCAGAGGTGGTATTTGCCGGTTCCCCAAACTACTCAAAATTTCTGCTACCAGTTCTTCAGAACTTGTTAGTACCTGCTAAATACCACCTCTAATCTTAAAGGACTTTATAGCACATTCAATTATAAAGTTTTTTTCCTCCTTCTCCTGACACAAGATGGTTTCCCAAGTAATTATGGGTTGGGACTCCCCAGCTCCTATTAACCACTTTAGGTCTCTCCCAGTTTCCCTCTTCCATCTGTCACTGGGAATAGTTAGTCTTCAGGAAGGTCTTCTACAAAAGCTCCTGCCAGAATAAGGCCAGTCCAATTGGTTGGAAAGTGATGGTTAGCTCCTACATGACGCTATTGTAAAAAAGGGGATAACTTAATATTCTTTTGAAAGAGTACTAGCACTGATTTTGGAAAGAGATTTAGTCCTGTACAACACAGAAAATTGACTGAAACTGGAAAAGAAGAATGGGTTCCATCAGCAGTGTTCATTCTTTCTTTCCAAAAGGAGAAAAAAATAATCTCCACTTAAAGAGCAGTAATAAAATATCAGCTGTCTATTGCTGGTTCTTTGGATGTGATATTTTCTGGTGACAAGGAACTTTGCATGTCCACTTTATAATTATTTTTATTCCTTCCTGGGGATGGAGGAGTGATACCATTTTGTCCATCTTAATTAAGGTCATGGCAAAATTTTTGTTATAATGCAGAGGGAAATCATCATTGCATTTTCTTTATGATCATTCACAAGTTATTTCCCAATGCTGCCAGCCATCAAGATCAGAGCTGGGCTCTTTATCATTTACTGGGAGAAGTGCCATTATCTTGCAGCAGTAATTGAGGATGGAGCACATTTATTATTGATCATTTCTCTCCCACTTCAACCTATGCCACTTCTCCGCACCTTTTACCTGTCAGCCAGGCTATCTTTGATCATGGGTTTGGTATTTTTCCCCAAAGAGTGCTATATATGTGATCAGAAATAGCTTGGCTAATAGATCATCTTGCATTGCAATTTAGTCTATGGATGCCACCTCAAGTTTCCACTTACAATTGTCCACTCCATTGGAAATGCTTGGTAAAAGTGGAAATGAAGCCAAAGGATTCATGAATCACATTGTTTAACTTGTCACCTATTTAATTAGTAAGTGAGTAGAATAAGTGGATTGGCACTGGCATTAAGGGCATTATAGTTTATTCTAGTATGCTTTCCTTCTGGTTCTAGGCCTGGAGGACAGCACTCCAGTGAAACCATTCTATTATGTCTAAAGAGTCTGAAGAGAATAAAAATCTTACTTATGCTTTGGAGGGCTGGGAGGATGGGGCAACACACTGGTAGATGGCCCAGGACAAAGTCATTGGAGACGAAATTAGAGAGGGAATAGATCTGTGATTTTTCAGATGTTTCCATGAGGGAAAGGAAAACAGCTGCAGAGATGTTTGTTGCTTCATGTTTGATGAAGCATCGAGCAGCAAACTTCTCTGTCAGTCCCAATTATGAAGAATGCATATATCTTTCTGATCCATGTCACTTTTGCATCTTTAAGGAGGAGGAGGAGAAGATCATATTTGCAAGATTAGATTATTATAGTCTCTCTTTAAAAAATTACCGTGTTTCTCCAAAAAGAAGGCCTGGTCTTATTTTCTTTTGACCCCCCCCCCCCCCAAAAAAATGATTAGGCCTTCTTTTTGGAGGGTTCTAATTATTGATTCACCTCGTGGTGATGGCACCGACAACCCCACCCAGCAGGAGACCACTTCTTCCGCGGCTGCTTGCCACCACTCACATGCATCGCCCCAGCCTCCATTTTGCTTTCAGATGCTTGTTGGAAGGCTGCAGAAGTTGGAAGGCTGCAGAGTCTGCAGAAGAAGGCGAGGCAGGTAGCAGGATGTGTGAGGCTTGGTAAGTATAGCAGCTCCACCCCCCGAATCCCCACCCTAGCTTATTTTTTTACCAGTGTTCCTCACCCCATTCTCTGGGGTGGATGGGGTCTTAATTAGGGCTAATTTTGTGGGTGGGGCTTAATTTGATTGCATGCCTCAAAAAATGTGATAGGGCTTCTTTTCAAGCCCTTTTTGGGTCGTCTTTTTGGAGAAATACGGTAGTTTCAGCCTTCATGAAGAATTAGTTTTCTGGTCTGGTCCACCTAGAAGGGCTGACAATTAATTTGCCCAATGTAAATTAGGCTACTCACTTGACATGCAAATTAAATGATTTTGTCCCCTGTGTAAAATCACGCAAAACATTATAAGTCTCTAAAGGCCTGACAACACTACTTTGTGGGTAAAAATGAACCCTAACTACAATCTTCTGCAATATAGTGAGAATTCTTGGCAGATGGATCATCATTATAGGAATACTTTGCAAATATTAGTTAGTGTATTAATTTGGATGATTAAAGAATCTCCCCCCTTACAACCCATGCATAATATTAGCTTATGTTCAAATTTAATCTCTTTCATAATTTAACGTGAGAAATGTCCCTTATAAGTGGAAGAGCCTTGTTTGACTTTTTGTATGTTGAACATCACGGTCCCTGTTATCTTTCTGATGTTTTCCTTGGAACTGAGAGCAGCTCTCTAATGGCAAAAGAACGTAACCAAAAAGACCAACATTAACTACAGTTTTGGCTTCAGTTTTACTAGCTGCTTTACAAAAAGAGAGCCTCTGTTCAAGTGAGACCTCTAGCTGTCTGTAAGCGTCATTAAATTTTGAAAATAAGTGGGGAAAGTCAGAAGTTGAAAACTAAAAAAAATTTTTTTTTGAAAGGCTAGTTTGCAGGTAGCACTATAGTTTGACTGAAGTCTCTGCAATATAGATTTGACATCATAGGAGAGCCTATTGTATCAAGGCTAAAGAGGGCTGTATTGAATATGGTATGTTGTTGTTCAGTTGCTAAATTGTGCCTGACTCTTCATGACCCATGGACCACAGCAAGCCAGGGCCCTGTGTCCTCCACTGTCTCCTGCCCAAATTCATGTTCATTGTGTCAATGACGCTATCGAACCATCTCATCTTCTGCTGTCCTCTTCTCCTTTTGCCTTCAATCTTTCCCAATATCAGGGTTTTTTCCAATGGGTCCTATTTTCTCATTAGGTGGCCAAAGTATTTCAGCTTCAGTATCTGTCCTCCCAAACATCAGGCAGAGTTTATTTTCTTTAGGATTGACTGATTTAATCCCCTTGCAATCCAAGGGACTCTCAGGAGTCTTTTCCAACACCACAATTCAAAAGCATCAATTCTTTGGTGCTCAGCCTTCTCTATGGTAACATGGATATTATATATATATGTAACATGTGTGTGTGTGTGTGTGTGTGTGTGTGTGTGTGTGTGTATCCATATAAGTGGAGTGGTATGACTACAAATGTGTGTGTGTGTGTGTGTGTGTGTGTGTGTGTGTGTATATTTATTTTCTGAGGTTCTCGCGGGTATTTGTATGTGGATCTTTGGTTATTCGGGTTTTCTCCCGCGTAAGATTGGAAGTATCTAGGCAACGTTTCGATGAAGTCTCATTCATCATCTTCAGGCTTCTGTCTTCAGCTCTGTGCTTCTCAGAGTGATGTGAGTTTGCAGCTGCTTCTTCCTTTTAACTGCTAGTGGGGTGTGACTTGATTGGGTGGGGGCTTGGCTGTGTTCTGATTGGGTGGGGGGTGTTCTCATTGGTTGGGGGTTTGGCTGTGTTCTGATTGGTTGGGGGTTGGCCATGTTCTGATTGGCTGGAGGTGTGTTCTGTTCAGGTGGGGGCTTGGTTGTGGTCTTAGTTACTGGGGGTTTGAGCTGGTGAGCTGTGATCTTGCTGTTTGGCTTCGAGTTCGTGGTGGTGCTGCATCTTCATGGTGGGGGGTCAGTTCGCTTCATGTATGGCTCAGAGGGGTTTGAAGTGGGTAGTGATGCAGCTGCAGTGCGGCTTCTGGTCTGTGGTCGTGTCTCATCTTCTGTGTGGGTGTGAGTCTGCTTTTTTACGTGGAAGTGTGGTGGTGGCATCTTGTGTGGCCCTCGTGGGTGTGGGTCTGGTGTCATTCATCATGTTAAGTACTCGTCTGTTCATGAGGGCGGGTTTCCAAATGGCTGGTAAGCGGGAGGTGTCATCTCTTTTATTCACGCTGTGTGGGCGTTTTTCTATCTCTATGGCTTCTCTGATTATTCTGTTGTTGAAGTGTTCGGTTTTGGCGATAGTTCTGGTATTTTTAAAGTCAATCTCATGTCCTGTGGCTTTGAGGTGTTGGACCAGGGAAGAGGTCTACGAAGGAGTATACGAAATCCCTTGCACCGCCTGTCCCACCACATACATTGGACAAACTAACAGAAGAATAAGTGCACGCGTTGAAGAACATAAGAACTCAATCAAAAAAGAAGAACCGACCTCTTAACTGACCTCTTGCTACAACTTTAAAAGAACAACTACAATGACGTGGGAAAATACCCGAACAAAGCCGAATGCCGTATATATGAACAGAGTAAATGAATGTAATATATAGTCTTCTTGCCACTTTTGATTTTTCTTATCTTAAAGTCTTGCTATTTCTGCCTTGGTTTGTAGCAGGTATTTTATGCTTATGGTTTGTTATTTTTAGTACTAAGGAGTTAGACAAGGATTAGACTCTCTCCTTTCAACCTCTATGCTGAGGATATATTGAGGGAGGATGGATTGGAAGAAGGTGAGTGTGGTTTTAAAACTGGAAGAAGAAACATCAATGATCGGTGCTGTGCTGATGACATGATTCTGATAGTTTAAATTACAAATGACCTGGGAGCTCTAGTAATAAAGTCAAGCAGCACAGTGGAAGAAAAGGGCCTGGGATTAAACATAAACAAGATCAGCCAAATGGCATTGGTACAACAACCACGCTTAGAATTTATAATCAACATGGTGAATGATGAATAGTTTCTCTCCACCCTCAAGGTGGGGCAAGTCAAAAACTGACACCACAAGAACAATAGTTTTTATTATAGAGATAATAACAGAATATTGTCAGAATTAATGCCTGTTGTATCTTATCCCAAAGAGCATCTTTCCTAGCACTCAGTTGCCATTTCACCTCTCATAATGGTTCTTCCTTTCTTTTACAGTTTCTATCTTTTGGAGTTATTATTATTATTATTATTACCTTTATTGTCAGAGTACAACTTGTGTACAATGAGATTGGTTGAGCCTCCTTTGTGCACACACACCCAACACAACTCACAGTGAAGACAGAAGTCCGTAACCCAGTCCCAATCTTATTGTACCATGAAACCTTGCTGCACAATGCGCTGGCCCCAGAAGTCTATCATACTGTGTTGACATGAAGTTATTTTCCATTCAGAAGTCTGACAGCCCATGAGTAGAAACTGTTCTTCAGCCTGTTGGTGCAGCTGGCTATGCCTCTATATCTCCTATCCGAAGGTGGGAGAGTGAAGAAGTGCTGACCAGGATGTGAGCCATCCTGAGAATTTTCCTCACTCTTCTGAGGCAGTGAGCCCTAGCGATGTTATCTGGTCAGTGGTATCAGGGAACAGGCCACGATGTTTTGTGCTGTGCTCACCACCCTCTGTAATGTCTTTCTATCCATGGCTGTCAAGCCAGCATACCACCGTAATACAATATGTGAGGATGCTTTCTGTTGTGGACCAGTAAAAGGAGGTCATCAGTCATTGTTCCACTTTATTCTTTTGTAAGGCCCTAAGGAAATGGATTTTCTGTTGGGCCTTTCTGGCCAACTGGGTTGTGTTGATTTTCCAGGTGAGATCTTCGCTGAGGTAGACTCCCAGGAATTTAAAGGAGGAAACTCTCTCCACACAGCCCCCTCGATATAAAGTGGGGCCGATTCCTCTATCTTCTTCTGGAAGTCTAACACCGTCTCCTTTGTCTTGCTGATGTTTAGGTGCCAATTGTTTTCTAGGCACCATGAGGATAATTTTGAACCTCCCCCTGTATGCTGTTTCGTCTCCACCTGTAATGAGATCCAATATGGTAGTATCATCTGCGAGCTTAATGATCACAGTGGATGGGTCAGACAATACACAATCATGTGTGTACAGTGAGTACAGGTAGGGACTGAGCACACAGCCCTGTGGGGAGCCAGTGCTAAGCTTCAGGGAAGTGGATGTGACAGACCCAGTGCTCACTGTTTGTGGTCAGTCCCTCAGAAGGTCTTCGATCCAGTCACAGATGGAAGAGGGAAAATCCAAGTCAGTCAGCTTTTTGATAAGGATGCTCGACAGGATAGTATCCTGACATAATTTCTGGGTTTCTCCAAATGGCTCTCTATATAATGTAAGGCAGTAGCTATGGCGTCATCTGTTGACCTGTCCCCCCTGTAGGCAAACTGATGTTTGTCAAAGTCTGGTGGGAGAGCATGTCCTAAAGTGTTGGAGAACCAATCTTTGAAGCTTTTCATCACTACTGACTTTAACACGATAGGTCTGTAGTCATTTAGGCAGTAATTGTTTTCTTCTGGACTGGGACAATAGTGGCTGTTTTCAAGCATGATGGAAGACAGGCCGTTTGCAGGAAATGTTAAAGATCTTTGTCAGGACCCCTGCTAAATGATCGGCACAAGTCTTTACCACTATCATGTTACAGCACCTCATCTGGACCTGCAGCTTCACTGGGATTCACAGCCTTCAGTGCAGCTCTCACTTGAAGTTCGTATAGGGTGAGTGGCTGGGAATCAGAAGACTGGCAGGCACAGGCTATGGGGTCTGGTCTTTTCACCTCATAGTGGGCAAAGAAGATGTTCAACTCCTCTATCAATGAGGAGTCAGCATTGACCAGGATTGTCTGCAGTCTAGAAATATGTCATAAACTACTATTTGGAGGGGTAGCAATGAAGGTCCTGGAAAAGATATGTAGACCAATGACCTGTCTATACCTACAGAGGTCAGAATCACGCAGGCGGTGGTTTTGTTTGTGACACTGTATGTGAGTGCCCTGGTGTTCCATCTAAGTAGAGAGGTTGATCTAAGAGTGAAAGGGCTCTATGTCATTTCATTGTGATAGGCAGATTATTCTATAGTCAGCCTTAGGCTGATTGCTGATTTGAATCTCCACAGGAATCAAGATCTGGTTAAAACTGGTGAGCCAGATGGCTGATAGATTCAAATGGATTCCCGAATGCATTTTGGAGAAGGGCTCTACTTCCTCTGTCTGCTTCTTCTTTCAACACTCTAGCCAAGCTGTGAAATATGAAGAAGACCTGGGCAGTAGATACGATTGCTCCCAAGTGCCTCTGTTCTTTCACAGATCCACATCAGCCCCACAGTTTGTGGGGGGACACATAAGATTTCTTCCACTTGTTTGACTGCAGGTGGCAGACATTCCAAGGTGCATTTCATTGAGCGTAGAGAAAATTCCATTTGGAGTATTCTACTGTTTGCAGTGGAGGTTTTAAATCATGCCTATTTCTATGCTTCTATTGTATTTATACAGAATACATCAGTATTATTTTCACACTGTATGTCACTTGGTTTATTGGGAAGTGGGAGTCAGAGCAATTGGTGGCTTGTTTTGAGCAGTTTGCCACATTCTTTGTGGATAATGTTGCTCAAATTCATCTCAAACTTCAATGTTAGGGCTTCCTTGATATTTTATTACATTTCAAAAATCATTATTCTAATCATTATTAAAAAACCCAACATTTCAATTTTAAACTAACATTTTAATTTCTTATTAAATCTTAAACCATTAATTTACTATTTCAAATATAAATGTTCAATACCATCTTCTGTACCTTAGCAGAATCTTTCTTACAGAAATTTATATTTCATCCTTTGTCTCTAAAAAAATCCCTCTTCTCCATCCAATTTTAAAGCTTTGGGGCTTTTCTCCGCCTTTCCCTTTCTTTCTTCCCCACCAAATCTTCCTACCCCCCCTTCTTCTTCTAACCTCTGCCTTGCTGGGATCCCTTCTCTGTTGTGTTCCCTTTTTCTCTTGTTTTATTATCATTATATTTATTTTGCATCATATTTTCTCTTTCTCAAATGTTTTTTTAAATCTTAAGTCCTTCATTTTCCTTTGCTCTCTTCCTTCCTTCTTCCTTAGATAAGTTTTGGGATTCAATGAAGATGGCGTCTTAGTTCTCTTCCTTGTTGTTCTTCTTCCGTTTCCATCTGTTCCATTGTCTGTTGGTAATTGACCAGCGCCATTTCTAGAAATAGAAAAGCTTTTTCCATGCCATCTTTGCAGGCTGCTTTTGTTTTCTCATATTCATCCTCAGGTCTTCAAAAAGGAAAGCCATTATAAATAGATCTTTCTTTTCTTTATTCCTCTTCCTTCTTACACCAACCAAATATTCCGAGAGAAAGGCAAAAACAATCCCAAAATCCACAATCCTCAATAAATCCAAGCAAGCCAAAATTCCCTTCCTCTTCCAGGGTGGTATCAAACAAATAAAAAAAGAGTCCAAATCTATATTTTAAAGCCTTATTAAGATTATATTTCTGTCCTCAAGTCTTCAAGGCATCTCCTCAACAAGATCCAAATTTATATTTTCTTTATCCTCTCCCTTCCGGCAATTCCGTCGGGAGGAGAGTAAACTTTCCCTTCAGCACCTCAAAATAGCCCAGCTTTTTTTCTCTTGTGGAAAAAATCATCAAAAAACCATCTTTTCCAGGAATTAAATTAGATAAATCTCAAAGCCCTGGGTCAACCAAGAAGAACTTTCACTTTCAATAACTTTCTCTTCTTCCTCCTGCGCATACTGCCCGGCTGTCAACTTCTTTGTGGCGGCCATTACGGACCGCCGCTGCATGATCCTGGTAAAAGGGGTTCTGCCGGCCAGGGAGGGGTCTGCAACACCCCAAACCCTTCCTCCGGATCCCCCTTACCTTCAGCTACCCCTGCAGGGCAGCCTTGCTCCGCACCCGTCGGAGTGGAGCCCCAAACTAAGCCAGCGGCGGGGATCGCGCAGCCAGCGAATCCCTACCGCTCGCGAAGCCGACAAACCGGAAACTCTGATTTTTCTTATCTTAAAGTCTTGCTATTTCTGCCTTGGTTTGTAGCAGGTATTTTATGCTTATGGTTTGTTATTTTTAGTACTAAGGAGTTAGACAAGGATTAGACTCTCTCCTTATTTATTCAACCTCTATGCTGAGGATATATTGAGGGAGGATGGATTGGAAGAAGGTGAGTGTGGTTTTAAAACTGGAAGAAGAAACATCAATGATCGGTGCTGTGCTGATGACATGATTCTGATAGTTGAAATTACAAATGACCTGGGAGCTCTAGTAATAAAAGTCAAGCAGCACAGTGGAAGAAAAGGGCCTGGGATTAAACATAAACAAGATCAGCCAAATGGCATTGGTACAACAACCACGCTTAGAATTTATAATCAACATGGTGAATGATGAATAGTTTCTCTCCACCCCTCAAGGTGGGGCAAGTCAAGAAACTGACACCACAAGAACAATAGTTTTTATTATAGAGATAATAACAGAATATTGTCAGAATTAATGCCTGTTGTATCTTATCCCAAAGAGCATCTTTCCTAGCACTCAGTTGCCATTTCACCTCTCATAATGGTTCTTCCTTTCTTTTACAGTTTCTATCTTTTGGAGTTATTATTATTATTATTATTACCTTTATTGTCAGAGTACAACTTGTGTACAATGAGATTGGTTGAGCCTCCCTTTGTGCACACACACCCAACACAACTCACAGTGAAGACAGAAGTCCGTAACCCAGTCCCAATCTTATTGTAACATGTAACCTTGCTGCACAATGCACTGGCCCCAGAAGTCTATCATACTGTGTTGACATGAAGTTATTTTCCATTCAGAAGTCTGACAGCCCATGAGTAGAAACTGTTCTTCAGCCTGTTGGTGCAGCTGGCTATGCCTCTATATCTCCTATCCGAAGGTGGGAGAGTGAAGAAGTGCTGACCAGGATGTGAGCCATCCCTGAGAATTTTCCTCACTCTTCTGAGGCAGTGAGCCCTAGCGATGTTATCTGGTCAGTGGTATCAGGGAACAGGCCACGATGTTTTGTGCTGTGCTCACCACCCTCTGTAATGTCTTTCTATCCATGGCTGTCAAGCCAGCATACCACACCGTAATACAATATGTGAGGATGCTTTCTGTTGTGGACCAGTAAAAGGAGGTCATCAGTCATTGTTCCACTTTATTCTTTTGTAAGGCCCTAAGGAAATGGATTTTCTGTTGGGCCTTTCTGGCCACCTGGGTTGTGTTGATTTTCCAGGTGAGATCTTCGCTGAGGTAGACTCCCAGGAATTCAAAGGAGGAAACTCTCTCCACACAGCCCCCCTCGATATAAAGTGGGGCCGATTCCTCTATCTTCTTCTGGAAATCTAACACCGTCTCCTTTGTCTTGCTGATGTTTAGGTGCCAATTGTTTTCTAGGCACCATGAGGATAATTTTTGAACCTCCCCCCGTATGCTGTTTCGTCTCCACCTGTAATGAGATCCAATATGGTAGTATCATCTGCGAGCTTAATGATCACAGTGGATGGGTCAGACAATACACAACCATGTGTGTACAGTGAGTACAGGTAGGGACTGAGCACACAGCCCTGTGGGGAGCCAGTGCTAAGCTTCAGGGAAGTGGATGTGACAGACCCAGCCCTCACTGTTTGTGGTCAGTCCCTCAGAAGGTCTTCGATCCAGTCACAGATGGGAGAGGGAAAATCCAAGTCAGTCAGCTTTTTGATAAGGATGCTCGACAGGATAGTATCCTGACATAATTTCTGGGTTTCTCCAAATGGCTCTCTATATAATGTAAGGCAGTAGCTATGGCGTCATCTGTTGACCTGTCCCCCCTGTAGGCAAACTGATGTTTGTCAAAGTCTGGTGGGAGGCATGTCCTAAAGTGTTGGAGAACCAATCTTTCGAAGCTTTTCATCACTACTGACTTTAACACGATAGGTCTGTAGTCATTTAGGCAGTAATTGTTTTCTTCTGGACTGGGACAATAGTGGCTGTTTTCAAGCATGATGGAAGACAGGCCGTTTGCAGGGAAATGTTAAAGATCTTTGTCAGGACCCCTGCTAAATGATCGGCACAAGTCTTTACCACTATCATGTTACAGCACCTCATCTGGACCTGCAGCTTCACTGGGATTCACAGCCTTCAGTGCAGCTCTCACTTGAAGTTCGTATAGGGTGAGTGGCTGGGAATCAGAAGACTGGCAGGCACAGGCTATGGGGTCTGGTCTTTTCACCTCATAGTGGGCAAAGAAGATGTTCAACTCCTCTATCAATGAGGAGTCAGCATTGACCAGGATTGTCTGCAGTCTAGAAATATGTCATAAACTACTATTTGGAGGGGTAGCAATGAAGGTCCTGGAAAAGATATGTAGACCAATGACCTGTCTATACCTACAGAGGTCAGAATCACGCAGGCGGTGGTTTTGTTTGTGACACTGTATGTGAGTGCCCTGGTGTTCCATCTAAGTAGAGAGGTTGATCTATGAGTGAAAGGGCTCTATGTCATTTCATTGTGATAGGCAGATTATTCTATAGTCAGCCTTAGGCTGATTGCTGATTTGAATCTCCACAGGAATCAAGATCTGGTTAAAACTGGTGAGCCAGATGGCTGATAGATTCAAATGGATTCCCGAATGCATTTTTGGAGAAGGGCTCTACTTCCTCTGCTTCTTCTTTCAACACTCTAGCCAAGCTGTGAAATATGAAGAAGACCTGGGCAGTAGATACGATTGCTCCCAAGTGCCTCTGTTCTTTCACAGATCCACATCAGCCCCATAGTTTGTGGGGGGACACATAAGATTTCTTCCACTTGTTTGACTGCAGGTGGCGGAAATTCCAAGGTGCATTTCATTGAGTGTAGAGAAAATTCCATTTGGAGTATTCTACTGTTTGCAGTGGAGGTTTTAAATCATGCCTATTTCTATGCTTCTATTGTATTTATACAGAATACATCAGTATTATTTTTTTCACACTGTATGTCACTTGGTTTATTGGGAAGTGGGAGTCAATTGGTGGCTTGTTTTGAGCAGTTTGCCACATTCTTTGTGGATAATGTTGCTCAAATTCATCTCAACTTAAACTTCAATGTTAGGGCAGGCTATTATGTTCTAACCTGAGCAATTGTTTGTCCTGTTGTATTGGATTCTTTTCAGCAAAGAAGTGGGCAAGGCATAGAACGGAAAAGCAGCAAGGTCTTTCATCAAACTATGTACCTCCTAAGAACTGGAGTCATGGTTTAGAGCAGTGTTTTTCAAACTTATGGACTTCAACTCCCAAAATTCTTAAGTTGCCACATTCGAAAACCACTAATATAGAGAGATAATTAATACTTCCTCCATCTCTTTCTATCAAAAAGACAGGAAGACAAATGTATATAATAACTGGGAAAAGATTTGGCTAGCCTATATATAATACATCATACATATTTTTTTTTCTGGCTAAATTATTCAAAAGTGAAATATCATCTTGACAAATTATCTATATACTAAGAACTGCACGAGTTTATCAGCCCTACTGGTCCTATTACTGCTAGCCATGTATCTTTCTGGATCTTCTATTAGGAATGGACTTTGCGGAAATTATTTTACTGTAAAGCTGAGTCTACAACATGATATTTCATGATTATTACTTGGCATCTAATCCAGTAACCTGTAATATTCCACACATTCAAAATGTAATTCCTTAAAATGAACACCGGGAATATATGCATGAGGTGATATGCAGGAAACTGGTGATATTGACTTGTATCTTTAAGGAATTAATGGATTTTCTGAATGGAGCTAGGTGAAACTAAATGGATACAGGATAAGCTGAACTTATATCCAGTCAAGACCAAAGAAATCAGTTTCTGGAATTGTGGTCAGTTTATTCTAAGTGAATTTGCGTTTTCCCCAGAAGGGTATGTGCACAGTTTGGGAATATCCCAATAGCACTTATGCCTTACTGACCTTCTGACTTAATAGTTGATTTTAAGCTTTTATATGAGTTGTTTTCTTTTTCAGTGTTAGGTTCATAGCAGAAAACCAAGCTATATAAATTATTATTATATACACAAGAATGCGAAATTATACCTGCCAGATCTTTAGATGGTATTGGCCTTCATATACATTGAGTTCCCAAGAACCTATAATATAATGTATTAGCGTAGTATATTTGTGGAACCAAACTGTGTGGCCATTTGTAAGTGACAAACGGAAATTTGTCTTTGTGTAGATTTTTTTATGGGCTGTCCAAGATTTTATTTGGTAGGGCACCCATTGTGCCGATAACTATGGTGGATTGACATTTGAAATGAGACACAGGGAACTGTCTCTGAGAAAATGCCAACCCTGAGAGAACTCAGGTAGCAGTATTTATTGAGAAAAAACACAAGCAAAATATACAGTATGCATATTCAGAAAACAATGACCTCAACAGGAGATTACTTCACCAGCATGAGAACACACAATCTTGGAAAGTCCCAGATGTTACCTTGCTAGGGTGAGATCAACAGCCACGGAAAGTCTCATGGGAAAGTTTGGAAAGTCCCATGAGAAAGCACAACTGTGTATCTTGTACCTTGAACTTTCACCCATTTTCCTATTCCTTCTAAACTGGCAGAATCAAAACAGAATGAGGCACTCTGAGCAAAGATACTCCTACCCCACCAAGAATGCCCACATCTTCCTAGACTTACTGCTAGTTATACAAAGGCCTTACAGAAAATGATAAAATGATCAATAGGTTATATTACCACATTCCCTCCTTTTTATTTATTCAAAGATAGGGGTGTTTTAGTGGCATAGTACACAGTTCCCTCATGACCTGATCCCTCACGCCGGAAGACTGAGGTACACATTTGTAATAGATTAGGAATACATTGAATAAAACAACATAATAAGATACATATAGCAATAATAATAACAACCCCTTGCAATAAGGAGCGAAACCATGATCCATCAGGAAGCCAGGACCACAGACTGTCCCAGAATGATGCATTAAACCCATCGGCTCCAGATTGATGCTGAGCAATACGATCTTCCATGTCCTGAACAGTTTTTGTAATGTTTGGCTCATAATTATGTATAAAAATACAACAATGCGAATGAATTAAAGCACAAACTCCTCCTTGGGCAGCTAACATAATATCTAAAGCATATCGATTTTGCAAAGTAACTGTCTGAATTTCAGACATTTCTACATTAATCATCTTAATATTCTTTATAGTATCATTAAACATAGCAACAGTAAAATTATTTAAAATATGAATATCTCTATAGTTCATAGCAATTCCCAAAGGCGGGATAAGACCTCGAGAAATTTTGTCCATAGATTACCTCCCATGGTTAGACCCAATCCAATTCCCGACGATTTCGGATCCGAACCTCAGGAGGTAATGTATCTAACTTATAGATAACTTGGAATGACAAACCCCAAAGTACATGTCCCTGACCAATTTGCAGGGATTTGTTGATATGCCCACAGTCCACATAAAAACCAAAACCCTTCCAACTGTACATAACCTTGTTGACTTGCCGCTTGCATCAGCTGTTTCATGTCTAGATATTGATACTGGCCAAATGCGTCAGACTCATTTTTCCCATTTACCCAAATTATGTTGTTCTCTGAACCATTTGTCCACTTAATAGTGTAATTGCAGACACTATGATTCCCCAAGAATTGTGAGTTTGTAATGTTTTGGAAACATAAATGTGCTGGAGACTGCAGTGCAGTCTTCACCTTGACCGTGAAGTTCATGGCATATGAAATGTTATGCTTTCGGTCTGCAAAGTAGACCGATTAAATGGAACTCCATGTAGAGTCAGTCCTTCTCCCACTCTCCCAGGAAGGTGCATACACAACCAACAATTGGTGATGTTCAAGTTTTTGGCAGTTGTGCGCAATCTTTAATGTAATTATTATCGGTCCACAAATCATCGCCCAAATCTCCGGCACGCTGAACATGCTGTCGCTGCTCTCTCCGCACCCGAGCAGCCCAGGACAGATTAGGCAGAATCAACAGGATCAGGAACCACAGATGCGCCATCCTGCTCCTCGAAACTTCCTTCACAGGTGCCTGCGAATGATCAGGCCGAACACACCGACCAGGAACCCAACGAATTTGACCAAGATGTTCAACTGCTGCATAACCCGTCCCCACGTTATCAGCTCAGCAGGAACCCATGCTGGATCCGGAAGGAACCGCACCAACACCCGAGGTCTTACCGCATCTGTAGAAGGAGAAAAAAATGCCTGCTGGCGGCGCCGCAGGGGTTACCAGACAAATTTAAAAAATTTAAAGTATATAAAGCTAGATTTAATTGATCTTGAATCGCTTGGAAGCCCCAGGAGCTTCCCTCCTTTTTTATTTAATTTAGTCAACATGGTCTTGGCGTGGAATTATGACGTTCTACAATAGCCTGCCCAGTAGAATTGTATGGAATGCCAAATTTATGTTCCACGGACCATTGTTTGCAAAACTGATCAAAACCGGTGCTCCGATAAGCCGCACCATTATCAGTTTTTAAAGTTTTAGGTGTTCCAGCAATTGAAAAGTCTTAATGCAATGATTGATGACATGTTTAACCATCTCACCTCTTTGAGGGGTAGCCATTAAAAATCCTGAGTAAGTATCCACAGTTACATGTATATATTTCCAGGGCGCAAATGGCGGATATTGAGTAACATCCATTTGCCAAATCATTGAAGGTTTCAACCCTCTGGGGTTAACTCCCATAGGGATATTCGTGCCCTGCTTTGAACAAGTTGGACATTGTTGAATTATGGCAGCAGCTTCTGCAGTAGTAAGTTTGAATTGCTGTGCCAATGCTTTAGCGTTTTGATGAAAATAACTATGACTATCCCATGGCTGGACAGTGAGGACTGAAGTTACAGCACTGTCAGCTTTGGCATTACCTTGTGATAAAATTCCAGGCAAATTACTATGACTACGAATGTGAGCAACAAAACACACATTCACACGCTGCTCCAAACATCCTTGTAACAGCAAAAGCAATCTTAAAATATCAGGTGATATTCCAGGAGACAAATAAGAACCTGCTACAAAGGGTAACAAATTATACACATACAATGAATCCACTATTAAATTAAAATCCTGATTGTGAAAATTTTGAAAAGCCAAAACTACAGCAGCAAGTTCTGCCTGCTGGGCAGACTTCTGCTCTGATGTCACTTTTGTATGCCAAATTCCAGATTTATCTTTCCAAACACAAGCACCAAAAACTTTCCCTCCATCAGTAAAAACTGTAGGAGCATCTGATATGCCCAATGGTATCCTTTCTTACATTTTGGGCACACTGATTTAGGACGAACACCCTGTCCCATTGATCTCTTATTCTGCTGACTTTGACCTCCTCCAGGAGCCCGACATTGCGCTTTAAAATGTCCAGGCTTCCCACAATTGAAACAATTCCCCTTTTGAGCATGTCCTGTTTGTAAAGCCAGAGCTAAAGTCTCCATGTTAAAAGACTGACTCCCAACCTTCCTACATGCATTAATCAAATCTGCGATTTCTCTCTCTCCACTTGCTACCAGTGGATTTAAAATCTTTTGCAATCTGTGTTAGCTTGTTCTACTGCTAACTTAAAAGCAACTCTTTCTGGGCGAATTGATTATCAATTTGTCTTTCAATAACCAATTTCAGTCTGCTAATGAAATTTTCATAGGGTTCATTGTTCCCTTGTTTGATGTTAGTAAAGGTCTTCTCACCACCTTCGCCGTCAGGGAGAGACCCTATGGCTTGAAAAATTATTTGTGGGAGAAGAATGAACCCTTCCTCAGGCATACCATCTCTCTGTTGTTCCACTGTTGTAAAATTACCAGCTCCGTAAAGCTGATCTGGGGTAACATTTGCTGTTCCCCTCTGGACTGCCAGCTGTCTCCATTTCTGATCTAACACCAAATATTGAGCTGGAGTTAAAATCATATTCAACAGAGCTTTCCAGTCAGCCGGAATCATTTTATTTCCATAACCAACTGCTTCTAACAATGCCTGAGTATATGGCGTTCTAACACCATATTCTTTTGCTGCTTGCTTAACTTCCCTCAAAATTCTGAGCTGTAAAGGCTTCCACTCCCGCTGCGGATTTAATGCAGCATCCATGACAATTTCCACTGGATTAAGTTGAACTTCTACTCCAAACTCCACCAAATCATCTCCTGATAATTCCCCTCTATTCTTTGCTTCTTGAATAGCTGCAGTAACTGCATCCACCTGAACCCTTAAAGGTAAACTCTTATCTTCTGACAAAGTATTGCTAGCGCCGGACAGTCCCCAGATTTATCTGGAGGTGCCGTCAGCGGCAACAAACGCATCCGCATGGTAAAGCGGCAAACCTTCTTCGGGGGTGATAGGAGCGGTTGTTCATAAGTAGCTAATGCATCCATTATCACTCTCCAGGTTAACAAAATTGAAGAAGGGGCACGAGGCTCCTCGTGCAAAAATTTCCTATCTTTTTCCAGGACTCTACCTTAATACTACCTCCCTCTGGATATGACTTAATATTTTTCCAAACATACTGTAGTAAGTCCTCAATTTCTTTCTTTCCTACAGCACAACCCCTACTGCCAATTCCAAACCCAAAACTATTCCCAATGATCCCTCTCAATTCCCTGATGTGCTCTTTCTGAGCCTTCGAGAGATCTCCCCCATACTCACGAAAGAATCTATCTTCGTCCAGCGAAGAAGATGAGGGCCCAGTCGGCGTCCGACGATGAGTATAGGATGCGGGAAGCGTGTAGCTCTCCAAGCTATCACGTCGGGGTCACCATTTATGGTGGATTGACATTTGAAATGAGACACAGGGAACTGTCTCTGAGAAATGCCAACCCTGAGAGAACTCAGGTAGCAGTATTTATTGAGAAAAACACAAGCAAAATATACAGTATGCATATTCAGAAAACAATGACCTCAACAGGAGATTACTTCACCAGCATGAGAACACACAATCTTGGAAAGTCCCAGATGTTACCTTGCTAGGGTGAGATCATACAGCCACGGAAAGTCTCATGGGAAAGTTTGGAAAGTCCCATGAGAAAGCACAACTGTGTATCTTGTACCTTGAACTTTCACCCATTTTCCTATTCCTTCTAAACTGGCAGAATCAAAACAGAATGAGGCACTCTGAGCAAAGATACTCCTACCCCACCAAGAATGCCCACATCTTCCTAGACTTACTGCTAGTTATACAAAGGCCTTACAGAAAATGATAAAATGATCAATAGGTTATATTACCACAATAACCACTGGGACTATATTATCCATAATCAGTCAACTTCGATTTTCAGATCTTAGTACTTTGTGATCTTCTCCAATTCTTTGTCTTCTATTCTACTATCCTGTGATATTTTCACATGAGTTATCTACACATTCTTCTTTTCAACTAGTTAAATCTGGTATGTTATGTGCCAAGACTTTATCAGTTTGAATTCAGAAATTCCACAATATTTTAACCTGCTCATTTTCAACTACTATTTTTCAGTATTCACAGGCGGATAACTTGCCTTTTCTTAATATGTACAATTATTTGGGTTCAATTTTTATTAAGTTCCATTGGTCTTATTTTCAGCATACAGGAATTTAGATTGTAGTCTTAAATAGTGTTTTTTTTTGTTTTACTTGCAACTGTTTCTCTGTAGTATGGCTTCTGCTGTATCTATTTTCTCATACCAGAAGTCAACACTCACATAAAAAGACAACAGGGTAAAGCTATTTTTTACTATTGTGGTTGGTTTTTTTTTAAAGTTAACAATAACATGAGAAACAATTACACCGTAGCCATAGCTCTAACAATCAGTTCTTGAACACTAGAGAACTTAACTGGATTATATTTGAGTAGGTTCTGGCTTATATGGACAACTGAACTGACATTCAAGTAAAAAGGAACGTCTGGAAGTTGGAAAGGAGGGAAATGCAAGACTGCCTGTGGAGAAAGCCAGTCTCTTTTCCTATTGAAGTCACTATGAATTTATGACAATATCTGAACCGGTCTAGTGTAAAATGTTCATTTACATATCATCTTTTTATTATATCCTTTATATTTAAAAAGTATGTTTTTTTAAAAAAAAAATCAAGCATAAAATTTAAAAATAAATCTGTAAAGATTTTGACATGGTTTGATTCCTTAGAGAAAAGTTTTGAAGATTGCATTGAATTTAGCTTACATAAACTTTGCTCCCTAAGGAACATGGAAAACATGATTGTAAAGTATTCATTTGAAAGGTTAGGTCAAAGTGGGATGCTGCATATATTTGAGAGCTTGTTCCACTGACGTGGTTGTGGCAGGGCTGAAATAAACCAGTAATTCTGGATAAATTGGCTATATCTTAGCTAATATGAAGAAAGAGAGCCTTTGATTAGAAAGCTTTATGAATCATTGCAAATGGAGAAAAATGTCAACTAACGAAAAGAAAATGTTGATGCTTTGAAGCTATTTTATGTGAAAGAATGACAAATATGGATAGCAGTTGTTTATAGACTCGCTTTGCCTCTGCTAAAACAGTATGATAAACTTGTTTATTCTGTTGGCCACATTTATATTTCTGAACTTCATCATCTCGCTTATCTTCCTTTCAATAAGTAAGCCTGGCTCAAGAAGAGTACACATACTCAGAAAAGGAGGGAGGGAAGATGACCTTTTTGTCTTTCAAAACTCTGCCAATAATATGCTAATCTAGAGCTAAAATTAAAGTGAAATAAATCGTTCAACATATGCGGAATCCTTCTGCCAGTGCCATAAAGCCTCCCTTCCCAACTGCAGCTTGGCTTCTGGGCCTGTTGGGGCTATAGAGAGCACTGGCAGAGAGTCTGCATTGGGAGTTAAGCAGAGAAAGTGTTTTATTTTGGTTTTGGATCTCTTATGGCTCCTCAGTAGATTTCTGTCCTGTTGTTCATAGAATATTCCTGGATTACTTTGAGTAGATTTATTTATTTAGCGTGTGGCAAATGCATGGACTTATAGTAGTTCAAGTGTTAATGTCCAGTCCACCCAGCCATTCAAGGACAGGGTGGTCTATGTTGAAAAAAATTGGGCTGATGTAAGCTCTGGATGGACATTCAGACACAATGTGAGGGATATTTTGTTGAGAAGCACCACAGTCACACTGAGGGGTAGAGATAAGACCCCACTTAAACAATGAATCCTGGCAGACACCATGTTGGGTACCATGTTGACCAATGCTGGCGATGAAGGTCAAAACTTTTGTGTAAGGTCATAAACTTTGCATAATTTAGTTTAGTTTATTGTCATTGCACCTCGTACAATGGAATCAAACACCATCTTCAGTGCACATCATGACCATGACCATGAAAATAAACACAAACACACATCCTTCACCCTTCACACATTGAACCAGAAACCCCCAGCAGAATTCAAAAGAGCTACTGCCCTGGGAGAGAAGCTGTTTTTCAGCCTATTTGTCATTGTTTTTATTATTCTGTACCATCTGCCAGATGGTAATAGTTCAAAAAAAAGGGTTCCCGGGATGAGATGGATCTTTGAGAAAGTTTTGAACTTTCTTAAGGCAGCAGGAGCTATAAAGCTCTTCCAAAGGGGGGAGAGGGCAACCAATGATCTTCTGGGCAATGACATTAACCCTCTGGAGTGCTTTCCTATCTGCCACTGTGCAATTGGCAAATCATACAGAGGTGCAGTAAGTTAAGATGCTCTCTATGGTGCAGCAGTAGAAGGTCACCAGCAGTTTTTCATTCAGTTGTTGTTTTCTGAGAAGTCTCAGGTAGTATAATCTCTGCTGGGCCCTTTTGACCAGGGCTACAATGTGGGCACCCCAGGTCAGGTCGTCTTTTAGGGTAATACCCAGAAACTTAAAACTGGCCACTTGCTCCACTCGGTCTCCATTGATAAGCAAGGGCTGGATGTCTGATCTGTTCCTTCTATAGTCCACTATAAGCTCCTTCGTCTTATTGGTGTTGAGGACCAAGTTATTGTCTCCACACCACGAAAGCAACCAGTCCACCTCATCTCGGTAGGCAGACTCATCCCCCCCCCCGGAGATAAGTCCCACGACTGTTGTATCATCTGCAAATTTAGCAATAGTATTATTAGTGTGAGTGGGAATGCAGTCATGCACATAAAGAGTATAGAGTAAGGGACTCAACATACAACCCTGTGGTGTACCAGTGTTAAGAATAAGGGCTGAAGAGGTATGATTACCTAATCTGACCCTCTGTGAGCGGCCAGACAGGAAATCCATAATCCAAAGGCAAATTGAATTAGAAAGCCCAAGGTCCAGAAGTTTAGACACTAGTCTATGTGGAAGAATTGTGTTAAACACAGAACTAAAATCCACAAAAAGCATTGTCACATACCCCCCCGCTATTCTAGATGAGTCAGAGCAGTGTGAAGAGTGATGGCTATAGCGTCCTCTGTAGATCTATTTTTTCTGTATGCAAAAGTAGTAGCGGAGCATAATGATAGCAACTTACAATGGTGCCAGTCCTTTCTTATTAGCTGGTGCCAGAAGGTTCACTTTGACTATTAGGATATGTTATATGTTGTACACTGTATAAAGTAAATCATTGGGTGTGTGTTAGGAATGATAGTCACCTAACAGTTGGGTTGGCAATATATAAACCAGAATAGTCATTTAATACTGTTATATCTTTAAGAGAATGCTGTAATTGTGATTGGCTGAGGTTCCTCCAACAGCCATAAGATGGAGCCAAAAACCTGGTTTGTTCTCTTCTTGCATTTCCCTATTGCCTTTTGCCTGAATGTTGTTCTGCTTGGATTGCTGTGAGTCTTGCAAACTGTTAGCAAATTCCGTTTATTGAACTTTGTTTATGATACTGGACTTCGTTTTTGGATTATCCCTGGACTGATTGTATTGAATACTACCTGCTTTAACTGTGTATGATTTGGACTGTTTGTTGGACTTTGTTTACCCGTTTACTGGAAGTAAAACCTAAATTTTACTATTCAGTGTATCTGTGTGTTGGTTGTGTGTTATTCAACACCACTCTCACTACGTTTCCCTGAGTGCACTCATTCTCCTAACAGGGAATACCTCAACAGTGTATACAATGTACTTTGCGTAGTGTCCATGTTATTTAACATCTATGTGAGACCATTAAGAGAAATGACATTAGAAATGCAAGAAGGTGAATCTATTGAGAGAACCTACTCTAGTTCTCTCTCTTTTTTCTTTGATACCTAAGAAGCTGCTGATGCTCTCAATCAGAGCTTGTAGTAATTAATGTGAGATAAATTCTGGGAAGAACCAAGTCCACCTTCAGTCATTGAATGATTCTGACAATGTATTTATTTCTTGGTGCAATCTCCCTCACAGTCTTCAAATAAAG